>NC_134099.1:166449998-166535883 GCF_000715075.1 Nicotiana tabacum
CCTATGTTGTCACAAAACAATTAAGGTTATAAGCACTGGCGTCGGTATTGCTGTTTCCTTAAATGCTAGTCTTTTTCCTTCATAAAGATATCAATATCAGGATCTGGCTTGATTTTAGCTGCTTTCTCTCTTCTTGACAGTTCGGCCAACATATCTGCAAATGTTTTCCAAGAAACACAGAATGCTTTTTTATTGAAGAAGAGATTGGAAAAAGAAAAATCAAAATTTTAAAAATCAAATGCTAACCATAACGAGAGCCAACTCCCTGGCATCTGGCAGAGAATTCCAACGTTTCTCGCACAGTCATTTCTCCAATGTGTAAATCATGCTGGCTAATATAAGCAGCAGTTCTTTGTGGCACAAATTTATTCATTTCATATCCATTATAGGTCACTTTCCCAGTAACCTGATTTCCACAACCAAAAAATATTCAGAAAATTAGAATTTGTTGTTTCATTACACACGTTTGGTTGTGAGTTTAAGTTCTATGCACTGACAGTCTATTGTAATAGCATTAATTGGTAGCCTAGTAAAATTAGTAACTGATCTTTACACTATCAGTATATATATATAACGTAAATCCGTTTGATACATAAAGCTAATGGTCTTACCTTAAGAGCAGGGTCAAGCTTTCCAGCCAAAGCTAATAATAGAGTAGTTTTACCAGAACCTGGAGGTCCTAAAAGCAAAGTCATTCGACAAGGCTTAATGATACCACTCACATCATTAAGAATAGTGAGTTTTCTCTTTTGATTTGGTAGGATATGGAAAGAGTTCAACATTGTCTAGGAACCCCAAAAGAAAGAAAAAAAATAGTTAGTTACAAACACCCTTTTGGTAAAACAGAATTGAGACTTGAAATCAAGATTTTCTTTTAGATTTTTACCTCAAGAAAATTAGTCATGAAGTTGGTAAATGTAGGCAAAGCTCTGCTTCCTATATATGCATCTGCCTCAATATTTAGATGCTCATATCTTACTTCTATTGATGGCAAATCTATCCCAACTCTGTAAAAAAAAAAAGAAAAAAAGCAACGTCAAACCACTTAAATTAAGGGGGAAAAACAACTTGTCATGGATAACCAACAGTATAAATACTAGAGTTAATACTCTAGTGTAGTGCCACATGACACGTTTTTTAGATAATTAGGAGCGTGTACTAAACGCGCCTCTAAGAATGCAACGAGAGGGTTCTAATATGAAGGACAATATAAAGAAAGGGGTTTTTGGGGATGCCGATTAGTTTAAGTAGGAAACTGACAAAAACGTGATAGTTTATGAGAGTTTTAGGGTATTAACTCTAAATACGACTACGTCTCAATTCTAAGCAAGTCGGATCAACTATATGAATCATCATTGTCCATGCCGCTCCATTTAAGCCAGTCTAAGTTAAATGTTATAAAAACTAATTTCTCTAGCACTACAAGTTCTCTAGATTTCTAATAGCATATAAATCTATAACAAGTCGTGAAGACTCCTAACATGCATTGAACCTAAAGTAAACATCCAATTATTAATATGTATCGCCTACACAGATCTTTTTTTGTCTGTGGAAGACAACATATAGAGAGAGACAAAAAGATGCATTCACTTACCTGTCAATTCTGTGTCTGAGTTTCAACAAGAACTTCTCATTATCCTCATCGGCGATTTTCACAAGCCTTTCAAGCAAGTTCTTTCTTTCTTGAAAACCAAGATCATGTATATCAACTTCAGCAGCAGCACCTTGAGATCCAAACAAGAGACCTTTTCTTAAAGGATTAAATGTTGGAAGTTTTTCAAGAGCTGCTGTTGCGACCAAACACACTCACGCAAGTATACGCGGTCGTCAAGTAATAAAGTGACTAAAAGTCGGATGTCGAACCCACGAGGACTTATGATTAACTATTAACTAAATTAGACTATCCCAATTATCTAAACAAGAATTAAATCTAAAAATATTTTATTCTAAACTAATTAAATAAGAAAAATATAAATAATAAACTTTGAACAGAGAAAGAGCAGATTTTATGATATCAATGTAATGAAAACGATCTAGGGTTATGGGCTATCTAATAATCCTATTGTATTCTTCAATTGAATTGACCGACTAATTTATCTAGCTTATTGGTTGACAGGGTTAATGCTCATAAGAATCTGTCGAGTTCTTACTCGCCTATTCAAGCTAACCTAACGCCTATATGTCTATGGAGTTAGAATCAACAAGAACGCATTTATAATTCCTGTAAATCAACCAAGCAAGGCAATTAGGTATATGTCTATCCTAACTACGAATCCGTTCCCCGATGCCCGAGTTCAAGAACTTGCCATACTCAATCCTGTATGCAATATAGGATTCCCACTTTCGCGTTCAATTCTAGATTCGTAGATAATATTCAATTGGTGATCAAGCAATTAAATAATTAAGTGCAAGATTGAATAAATAAACTAATATGATAAATCAAGAAGTCAAAATCAATATCCGAATAACAATATTCATGAAAGAACCACAATCCTAGAACGTGAAGTTTAGCTCCATATAGACATGGTAGCCAAACAACAAATCATACAAAGAAACATAAAAATTACTAAGTTTGGTGGGAGAAAGATGGAACTTGATGAATTTCGGCCTCCACAGCTTTGTCGTGGCTTTTTTTCCCCTTCCAAATATGTTAGATGACCTAAAAGAGGCGTTTTTGGCTTATATATTGCGTACCAAAGTCGTGGGCCAAAGTTCTCCTATTTCTAATCCAAATCAGCTTCAGGGATTGATGCTAGGGTGGATGCGTCGCATCCACCTCGTCCTCCACTTCTCAGTCTCGGATGCTATGGCGGACGCTATGGGCCGACTTCACTGCTAAGGGTGCACGAAAGATGTAGTTTTTCTAGGTTGGATGCGACGCATCCAACCCTTCTTCCTCTGGCTAGACCACCTTTTCTTCATATTTTGCACTCCAAATACCTTAAATCGTCACACATAACTTAATTAGTCATAAAACCAACAATTAAACCATGTTGGGAATTTTAAAGATCAAATAACATCAAGAAGTGGTTAAAACATGGGTAAAGTAACATCAACACATATCGAAATATGCCAAACATCACTACCCCACACTTAAACCTTTGTTCGTCCTCGAACAAACCATCCTATAGTAGACGAAACAAAATTAAGCTCTTATCATTCAAAGCACACTGCACCTATGACCGTGGTTATTTGCAACAATTAGGCTCTAGGCTATGCATCACATACCCTTCCCTTTACTTATGCCATTCTTTAAAAATATTCGAACAAAGACAACATGCTCACAACAATCCTAACCTCAAAAACCGACTCAATGTCACTATGCACTCATGGCTTGAACACCCAACATCATAGAGAAGTCTAATAACGTTACCTATCCCTCGTGAAACCATGTGCCCTCACAACAAGAACAAGAGAGCGAGTTCAATCCACACATTCGAATCTCATGATCAAATATATTTTAATGACTCACATATATCAAAGAAAATCGCTCACTCTCACAAAGAAGTCACATGCATGAAATTAGTACCATAGGCTTGCCCTTAATGTAAATCTCTACTAATGTAAGCTCGCTCGATCTAAAATCAATTAGGACTTTTTCATGGTTGTAATGTGGGCTAAGGGACGGGTAGGATATATTTAAGGAATAGTGACTCACCCTCCTAAGCACTTTAATACATCACAAAATTACTTTAAGCATTTTTTTCTTCAACCCCACTTCAATTTCACAAACAATATCACCCCCAAAACAGTCCCTTTTTCTTTAAGCACTACTTTAGTTCATATCCACTAGCAAGAACAAGATAACAATTTATTCATTTATATTTTTCTTTCTTTTTTTTTTCCAGATTTTTCTCTTTTTTTTTCTTTCAATTTTCGCTAGTGGTGTATTATTTTACAAAATAAGTGCACCCTTCTTTCTTTCATTGGTTCCACTCAAAAGTCACCCCACACTTAGTCCCTTCTTACTTCTTTTAGCGCTCATCTAACAATTAAAGTGCTTTAAGAGGTAAAAGGATCAAAACAATATCAATTAAGAATAAAAAGGGTATAGGCTTGTAATGTGGGTACCAAATAAAAGGTCTACAGGCTCAAAAGGGTTAACTAGGGATAGATTTTATTTGTGATAAGCAATAAGCTCAAAAAGATCAAAGAAATCCTAAAATCATTTTTCAAACCGAGCATCACCTAAAATTTCGCTTCAACTCACATACCGGGCAAGTTCTAGACACAAGTACAATACATGGACTACACAAAAAATCTCACCACACATGGCACATGACTCACTAAGGACGATCACATTCCGACTCTCAAGCAATGCAAGTATTCACGGAGCCACGAGATATTAAGTATTAAACACAAGGTGAACATAAGTCATGTAAACGAGACATAGGCGCCACAAAACATGCGATCCAATTTAACAAGGCATCATCAATAAATTCAAATCATACAGAAGATACTACACATGCGAAAGTATAAATATGTTACTATCAAACAAGTCAAGGGCGCCTAGGTTCATCATTCTTGCTCCTTTTATTCCCTAAATTCCTAATCTACTCGGAAAGAAAAAAACTACCCGGTTCAAACTACATCCCATGGAAAAGAACCGAGGCACAAAGAAAAACCACAGGGGATTATTACTACCTAAAGAAAGCTAAAAGACATATTTTTGGATTTTTGTTTAGACCTTAATCCCTCAAGAAAACTATCTAGGAGATCAATCGTCGGGAAAAGTCCAATTTTTCTAATTTTTCATTTTTTTTTTTAATTTTTTTTTTTTCTTTTTTCTTTCACAAAAGCTACTACACTTAAGAATGAGTACTACAACTAAGCTAAAATAGCACAGAAACTCATCCAAACTATCTCCTCACCCCACACTTAAAATTTTGCAATGTCCTCAATGCACATTATAAATAATAAGAGGGTAAACGAGACTCCCTGGTAGGCCAAAGGCCGAAGCAATAGCGGCTCACGAGGTACTCAGACTTTCCCCAGGCATCGTCCTTTGTGTGGGCACCCCACACTTAGTCCTCACCATCTAGCTCGCTTTTGCACTCTTCTAATGGCTTTGCTTCCTATGCTCATAATCCTACAAAACAAAAATAAATACTACAAAATAATAAAAATAAAATAAAATAAAAAGTAAACAAAAATAGAAGAAAGCAGTAACGCTGGGTTGCCTCCCAACAAGCGCCTGATTTAACGTAGCGGCACGACGTGAATCACTTTTTGCCTCCACCTCGAACTTATGAATTGAGCCCCTAACATGGCATCCAGTTTGCGGCTATGCTCCAGTGGTGGGGCTACAAAGATAACCAGGCCAAGTAATAAATTTTTCACTCTACACTTCTCGGCCTTTAGATGAGGAATGTATTTTTTGCTTTTTGGCATGACAAATTCAAAAATATAGGCATCATGTTCCTCTTCCATTGACTCCTCCAAAGACTTAGATGACTCGATTTCCATGTCATCATCCAAATACAATGTCGAAAAATGTTTAGAATGAGGACCAACACGCCCCAACTTTAGAATTGTATTACTATTTATATCCTCATATGTGCACACATTAGAGTCTTCAAATATAACATTATCTGCTACCTCGCATGGCTCTAGTGTACTTTTCTCAACATGGGCATCATCAACAGAAATATGCTCGAATGATTGGCTCTCCACTTTTAGCTCCTCAATTTGGCGTATAAGCTCATTTTCAGCTTCTGACAACTCATTACTATTTTGTTGGGCGATAGACGCAACAACCTTTGCATTTAATTTATCTTGCAAGTCGTGAATAGTAGTGACAAATTTATAGATCCCTTGTCCCAATTTAGATCTTCCCTCTATAAAGTGTCTCATCCCATCAGTAAGTTCCTCATGTTGAGCTTCATATATTTCTAACTTTTCAGCCTGTTCTGCCAGCCAAGTTTGGCTCAAAATCTCCTCTTTTTCAAAAATTTTCTCTTGCTGGTACTCGCTCTCTTCATTCAATTCTTCCATATTGGCCTTCATTCTTGTGATTGCTGCCCTCATTCTTTTCATATCTTTTTTGAGTTCATCCTGTTGCTCTGCTACTTGCCTCAGAATATCCCTAATATATGCATCAGGCTCCATATCCTGCACTTCATTGCCCCTATCAAACTCAGAAATATCATTAGAAAGATCATAATAAGGGCTCAGAGAAGGATGAACAAAATTAGGACAACCATCCCAATGGCCATCTTGACCACCACACATATTACAAATATTCCACTCAAAGGATTGAGATTGTGCGCACAACTCGCTCCTGGGAACATTCTGACAATTTTTTCACCAGTGGGGTCCTCCACAATATGGACAAGGATCATCAAAATAAGAATAACCATCATTCGAACAATTTTTATTCCAAGATGCCATGCTAAAATAAATAAAAAATACTAACTAAAATAAAATAATAAAAAAACATGAATAGATAAAAAAATGTCTAATCTAGAAAAATAGCAAATTTCTAAGTCCCCGGCAACGGCGCCAAAAACTTGTTGCGACCAAACGCACTCACGCAAGTATACGCGGTCGTCAAGTAATAAAGTGACTAAAAGTCGGATGTCGAACCCACGAGGACTTATGATTAACTATTAACTAAATTAGACTATCCCAATTATCTAAACAAGAATTAAATCTAAAAATATTTTATTCTAAACTAATTAAATAAGAAAAATATAAATAATAAACTTTGAACAGAGAAAGAGCAGATTTTATGATATCAATGTAATGAAAACGATCTAGGGTTATGGGCTATCTAATAATCCTATTGTATTCTTCAATTGAATTGACCGACTAATTTATCTAGCTTATTGGTTGACAGGGTTAATGCTCATAAGAATCTGTCGAGTTCTTACTCGCCTATTCAAGCTAACCTAACGCCTATATGTCTATGGAGTTAGAATCAACAAGAACGCATTTATAATTCCTGTAAATCAACCAAGCAAGGCAATTAGGTATATGTCTATCCTAACTACGAATCCGTTCCCCGATGCCCGAGTTCAAGAACTTGACCTACTCAATCCTGTATGCAATATAGGATTCCCACTTTCGCGTTCAATTCTAGATTCGTAGATAATATTCAATTGGTGATCAAGCAATTAAATAATTAAGTGCAAGATTGAATAAATAAACTAATATGATAAATCAAGAAGTCAAAATCAATATCCGAATAACAATATTCATGAAAGAACCACAACCCTAGAACGTGAAGTTTAGCTCCATATAGACATGGTAGCCAAACAACAAATCATACAAAGAAACATAAAAATTACTAAGTTTGGTGGGAGAAAGATGGAACTTGATGAATTCCGGCCTCCACAGCTTTGTCGTGGCTTTTTTTCCCCTTCCAAATATGTTAGATGACCTAAAAGAGGCGTTTTTGGCTTATATATTGCGTACCAAAGTCGTGGGCCAAAGTTCTCCTATTTCTAATCCAAATCAGCTTCAGGGATTGATGCTAGGGTGGATGCGTCGCATCCACCTCGTCCTCCACTTCTCAGCTTCGGATGCTACGGTGGATGCTTCGCATCCACCTCGTCCTCCACTTCTCAGTCTCGGATGCTATGGCGGACGCTATGGGCCGACTTCACTGCTAAGGGTGCACGAAAGATGTAGTTTTTCTAGATTGGATGCGACGCATCCAACCCTTCTTCCTCTGGCTAGACCACCTTTTCTTCATATTTTGCACTCCAAACACCTTAAATCGTCACACATAACTTAATTAGTCATAAAACCAATAATTAAACCATGTTGGGAATTTTAAAGATCAAATAACATCAAGAAGTGGTTAAAACATGGGTAAAGTAACATCAACACATATCGAAATATGCCAAACATCAGCTGCCCATTTAAGAGCCTCTTCATCATCTTCATCTCTCGACGAACGACTAAAAATCTCCACACCATTGTTCCTCCATATAGAGTTACTATTCACCCTTAACTTTAAACTCCCTCTTATATCACTTATATTTGCTGACTCCATTTTGAACCAATAACCACACAATCAAAATGCAAGAAATTCTAGCTCTTTTTTTCTTAATTATACTGATGTTTAATTAATTCTTATATGAAAAGTTCTTGAGTTTTCTTCTTGTGTCCACAGCCTAAGCCTAAGTTTGAATGTTACTAAATTTTGAAAGCCGAGGAGTTATTATATAGCAGCAAGTATATAAGAAAGGCGGGTTATTCAATCATCGTATCATATCATATCATCATATTATACTAAAAGTGAAAATATCCTTCCTTCAAACTTAATTTACTAAAATCATTATCATGATCCTATCGTTCATTCATTCATATCTTATCATAATATACTAAAAGTGGAAACATCCTTAGTTCCAACTTAATTTACTAAAATATCCTTTTAAACTTTAAAGAATATTTTAAAATTTAAAGCTACCTTGAACAAAAAAAATGATTACTTTATTACTTTTACTCTATCAGTTTTTTAAGTTTGATTATATTAATTATTCAGCCATGGTTGTGTGTTTCTTTATCTTTCACGGATCATTACTTCCATAAGTTTTTTAAGTTTAATTATCTAAATTATTCAGCCTTAATTGCTTGTTTCTTTATCTTCCATCAGTTTTGTGAGTCTCTCTTGTTCCATGTAAATGAGTAGGTATATCAATATATTTGATTTGTTAGGATGAATATTTTCACAAATTCATCAGATGGTGGAGACAGTCACATCCACAAGAACAAAGTCATGCATTTCTTTTTTATTGGACAATGTTTTCGATGGATTTATACTGTATTAGTTTTTTTTTTTTGGTAATTAGAAACTTTATTAATTACCAAGTAAATATTCACAAAACCATAGCTAAATCAAACAAATCTAGCAATCTGAACTATCTACTAGCAACGACGAAACTCTGTGATTTAACTCCTGGCTTGAATATATTGGCTTTCTTTAGTTCACACGTATTTTGAAATTTTAAGTTTAAATAATATTTTATCTTTTATATGTAATATTAAAAATAAAAAAATATATTTTTAGATAATTTTTATCTATAGCAGTAAAATAATATTTAAGCATCAAGTTCTGTTATAAACGTATAACAGTCATTCACAATAAAAGTCAAAAAATATTAAAAACAAACGATATTATTATATAAATGTTTGATTGTACGTATCCATAAACTAGTACTCCTAGATATTGGCTTAAGAAAAATTTCTTTTCGCAAATATGCTTTCTCTAATTTGACATTGTTGAATAGACAGATTAAAAAGTATTGCATTAAAACCATCAGCGACTAATTATAAGAAGTTTTAAGAACGTGCATATTTATATGGTCAGAGATGTCCCAATATTATTGGTCATTCTGGTTATTATATTGTAGTCTATCAGCAATTGAGAACTATCAAATTTCTCTTTTAGAGTCCATATGCTTGAGATTTGACATTTGGAAATTGGAACTAAATAAACTATGTTAGTCCTATGTATTTTAGTTCTGTGGCGATGACAAAATATTTGCTAAGGAGATCAAAAAAAAAAATATATGAAGAAGTCAAGGGATTCAACATATATATAACAAAATATTTGACCTTATTTTCACAATGTAATTTTCTAAACCCCTCGCTTCACCCCTAAATCAATCTAAAAGTTTTTTTTTTTTTTTTTTTGTCTACACTACATCTTTTAAAAATATACAAAAGTCCAAAGAGACTGTAAGAGTCTATAATTAGTGGGTTCACCTCTTGTTTACATAGCATATCTCACTAGTCCTTTCTCCTATCCACTTATAGACTCTCGTAGATAGGAGAGTTCACTGAATTGAAAACTCGAACCAAATCAAAAATTAAATCAAAACGGAAATTGATGAATTTTGTTTGATTTGATTTTTAATTTTAATTTTAAAAACAAATAAAATTTGATTTGATTTTGATTTTAAACAAAAATATTGAAAAAAGTAACCGACTATATAAATATCTAATTTTAAAAATTACGGTTACACACACGTGTGTATATATATAAAATCTTATGATACATATATATTAATCTTTTTAACTCTTGGTAATTTGTAGGTCTTTACCTTTACAATATTTTAGTTCGTCGTCTTTACATTTTAGTTTGATTTGTTCTTTATTTTAGAAATTTAAAAATCTATTTCATGTTAAAAATATCTTGTTTGGCAGTGTATGTCCCATATCTTAAAAAACGATGAAAAATACGAAAAACTAACAAAAATCGAAGCGATAAGAAACCAACTTTAGTTTAATTGGATTTAATTCCAATATTTATAAACCAACTCATTTGATTTGTTTTTTTTATAGGAAAAATCGACTCAAACCAAACTATGAACACCCACTTATAGATGCAATATGTCATCTCTCCACCTCTTTAGTTTATTATAAGGTCTACTAAGTGTAATTTCTAAACCCCTCGCTTCACCCCTTAAATCAGTCTAAAAGTTTTTTTTAGTCTACATGTCACGACCCAGTTTCTCCTATAGGTCGTGATGGCGACTAACGTCGCCGCTAGGCAAGCCTACGATGAATTTACTACGTGATTACTTCTTTAAACATGCTTACTTCTTTTAACATGCTTAGAGGTAATTAAGTTCCATTTATTTAGGAATTTGAGAACTAGATAGTCAAAAGAATAAAATGAAAGAATCCGAATGCAAGCATAAATATGCAAATACTCAAAAACCATAAAGTCTACTAAAGTGTGTGCCAAGATCTGGTGTCACAAGTGTATGAGCATTAGTAGAATATACAAAACTCTAACTACTGTCTGAAATAACATAGATAGAAAAATAAGTACAAAAGAAAGGCTCCATGTGCTGCAGAACGACTCAGGATGCAGCTCACCACTAGGCCTCCGGGTAACGGAGGTGCGCGCCGGTATATTTACCAGATGCACCTGCCTCAGATCCTGCACGGTTAGTGATGAAGTGTAAAGTGAGTACATAAACAACATATACCCAATAAGTATCAAGTCTAACCTCGAAGAAGTAGTGACGAGGGGTCGACATCGACACTTACTATGGGCTATCAATAAAAGTACAGAAGTTAAAAATAAGCATGGGTTATGTAATCAAAATAATAACTAAATAACAAGCAGAACCTAAAGAATTCTTTCACACATGATAGGTCCCAAATTTATTCTATCATGTATACTTTTAACCTCTCAAGCCATGAAATAATACCAAATATATAATTAAACCCTGAGTATTAACACGCACGATTATGCTGAGGTCGTACGGCCCAATTTAGAATAATGTTTCCACTGTCAAGGGTCGAGCGACGCGAACCATAGATGCATCTATCTACTACCGAGGCGTTCGTCCCGCTCCACAAGAAGAGAGGATACTTTATAAGCATTTGACTTAAACGTTATTAACCGTTAGCACACAATATAGTACAATTTTCATTAACGGTCTTTCACAATTTCTCTAACAAGTTCTAATATAATTTAGGCACTTTAATTAATAAATAGGATGCGACATTTTAAATAATTCATGATTTGGGTCCTAAACTACCCGGACATAGCATAAATAGTAGCTACGCACAGACTTTAGTCACCTCGTACGTACGTAGCCCCCACAATTAGAGGCAAACATTAATATAAATCACCTATGGGTAAAATTCCCTCTTGCAAGGTTAGACAAGAGACTTACCTCGTCTCAAAGCTCACTTTTCAGCCTCAAATTCACTCCAAAGCCTCAACTCGGTGCCGAACAATCCGAAACTAGTCAAATATTGTATAAATCGATTAATATATGTTCAAAAGTTCATATTCTAACTATTAGAGTGATTACCCAACCCCAATTGATGAATCCCTAAAATTCATCACCGGTCCCACGTGCCCGGATTCCGAATATTTTCAAAGAAAGTTGTTACCCATAATCTCAAGAACTCAAATATATAGTTTTAACTCAATCCCATAACCATTTTTGTGGTTAAATTCTATTTTTATCAAAATCTAGGGTTATTCATCTAAACCCATAATTTTCGTAAATTTTCATGTTAAAATATACCCATAATCTATGTATTAAACTCACATTACATAGAAATTACTTACCCCAATTAGTTAGGTGGAAATCCCCTTCTTTAAAGCTCCAAAATCACCCGAGTGTGTAATAAATGAACTCAAAATAGCCTAAGTCCTGTTTTAAAAGGACCACTCTGCCTCCAGCGATTTCACTCCTGCGGTCACTGAGCCGCATCTGCGGCACCGCTTCTGCATAAGTGCCTTAGGCTGGCTGGCTTCGCTTCTGCAGACGGGATCCCGCTTTTGCGTTCCCGCTTCTGCGCTTGCTTCCTCGCTTCTGCGGGACACTGGCCAAATGCTCAAAGCCACTTTTGCGGCCACAAGCTCGCATCTGTGGCCGCCTTGTCCGCATATGCGGTTTAAGGCTTCCCATGCGGGACCGCTTCTACGGCTATTGGCTCACTTCTGTGAGCTCGCACCTGTTGTTGACCCTCCGCATGTGCAGTTACACCAGAAGCTGGGTGCTTCAGTTGATCACCTATGGCTAGGCGACCTCCGCGCATCGTCCGAATAGCATCCGAGGCCCCGCCCAAACATGCCAACAAGTTTGAAATCATAAAACGGACTCATGCGTACCCTCGAAATGCGGAAAACAACATCAAAACTAAGATTCACACCCCAAACCAAATTGAATCAACTTATGAACTTCAAGTTCTTTCAATTTACTCTGAACACGCCGAAACATACTTAAACTACTTGGAAGGACACCAAATTTTGCGTGCAAGTCTTAAATTACCATACAGAACTATTCCTCGACTCGGAATCCCAAATGGACCTCGATAATACCAAAATCTACTCCAAACCAAAGTTAAGGAATTTTTAACCCTTCAATAAGCAAACTTTCAACCTTAAGCGCCGATACGCTCCCGGGTCATCCAAAACCTGATCCGAACATATGCCCAAGTCCAAAATCATCATACAAACCTATTGGAACTATCAAATACTTGTCCCAAGGTCTCTTACTCAAAATGTTAACCAAAGTCAAACTTAGCCATTTAAAAGCCAACTAAGGAACTCAGCGTTACGATTTCAACCCAAACACCTCCAAATCCCGAACTAACCATCCCCGCAAGTCATAAAACAGTAAAAGCACATAAGGGGAGTCTTATTTAGGGGAACGGGGACCTAGAAAGCAAAATGACCGATCAGGTCATTACATTCTCCACCTCTTAAACAAACGTTCATCCTAGAAAGGGTCTAGAATCACACCTGAAGTGCCGAATAAGTGTGGATATCTTCTTCGCATGTCCTCCTCGGCCTCCCAAGTCGCCTCCTTGACTAGTTGGCCCCTCTACTGAACATTTATCACAAAAATCTTCTTGGACCTCAACTAGCGAACCTGCCTATCAACAATGGCAACTGCTCCTCCTCAAAACCCAGGCTCTCATCTAACTGTACCGTGTTGTAGTCCAACACATACATCCTATCGACATGATACCTCTAGAGCATAGACACGTGGAAAATCGGATGAACTCCCGATAGACTGGGAGGCAAAGAAAGCTCATAAGAAACCTTTCCAACTCGTCTCAACACCTTGGGCTCAACTTGCCCTTCTTTTCGAACCTCATGATCCCCTTCATCGGCGAGACTTTAAAGAGAACCTTCTCGCCCACCATAAACGATAAATCACGTGGCTTTTAATCCGCGTTACTCTTCTGCCTGGACTGTGCTGTGCGAAGCCGCTCCTAAATCAACTTTACCTTTTTCAAGGCATCCCTCACCAAATCAGTACCATATAACTTAGCCTCGCCGGGATCAAACCATCCGATGGGAGAACGACATCGTCGGCCATATAAAGCCTCAAATGGAGTCATCTCGATGTTGGACTAATAACTATTGTTGTAAGCAAACTCGACCAAAGACAAGAATCGATCCCACTGCCCTCCGAAGTCAATCACACATGCTCGGAGCATATCCTCCAAGATCTGAATTGTCTGCTCTGACTGACGTCGGTTTGCAGATGAAAGGTTATGCTGAGCTCTACCTGGGTCCCTAACTCACTCTGTACTGATCTCCGGAAATGCGAAGTAAACTGATGGCCTCTATCTGATATAATGGAGACAGGCACACCATGCAACCGAACAATCTCCTGAATATAAATTTGGGCTAACCTCTCTAAAGAATACGTGGTCACAACCGGAATGAAATGTGCCGACTTGGTCAACCTGTCGACAATTACCCAAACTGCATCAAACTTCTGCAAGGTCCGCGGCAACCCAACTACGAAGTCCATAGTAATGCGCTCCCATTAACAATAAGATATTGTCATCTGCTGAAGTAGGGCACCTGGCCTCTGATGCTCGTACTTGACCTGCTGGCAATTTAGGCACCTAGCCACATACTCGACTATGTCATTCTTCATCCGCCGCCACTAATAATGCTGCCTCAGGTCGCGATACATCTTCGTGGTACCTAGATGAATAGAATACCGAGAACTGTGTGCCTTCTCTAGGATCTTTTCCCTTAAGCCATCAATATTGGGAACACATAGGTGACCCTGGAGTCGCAGAACACCATCCTCACCGATAGTAACTTCCTTGGCACCACCCTATAGTACTGTCTCTATGAGAACTGACAAGTGCGTATCATCAAACTGGTGAGCCCTGATCTACTCGGATAGTAAAAAATGCGCAACGACGCATGCAAGAACTCGGCTGGGCTCTGAAATATCCAACATCACAAGTCTGTTAGCCAAGGACTGAATGTCCAAAGCTAGTGGCCTCTCCTCTGCTGAAATGAAGTTCAAACTACCTATACTCTCCGCCTTTCTACTCAAGGCATCCGCAACTGCATTCGCCTTACCCGAATGATAAAGGATGGTGATATCATAGTCTTTTAGAAACTCAAGCCACCTGCACTGCCTCAAATTGAGATCCCTCTATTTGAACAAATGCTACAAGCTGCGGTGATCGGTGTAGACCTCACAAGACACCCCATAAAGATAATGCCACCAGATCTTAAGAGCATGAACAATCACAACTAACTCCAAATCATGTACAGGGTAATTCTTCTCATGGGGCTTCTACTGACATGAAACATATGCAATAACTCGCCCCTCCTGCATAAATACACAACCCAAGACAACGCGTGAAGCGTCACAATACAGAGTATACATCCTTGAACCGGAAGGCAACACTAACACTGGTGTTGAAGTCAATGCGGTCTTGAGCTTCTCAAAGCTCGCCTCGCAATCTTCAGACCATCGGAACGGAGCACCCTTCTCGGTCAATCTAGTCAAAGGTGCTGCAATAGATGAGAAGCCCTCCACAAACCGACGATAACAACCTGCTAACCCTAGGAACCTCCTGTTCTCAATCGCTGTGGTAGGACGAGGCCAACTATGAACTACCTCGATCTTCTTGGGGTCTACTTTAATACCCTTGCCTAATACAACATGACCCAAGAATTCCAAAGACTCCAACCAGAACTCACACTTGGAGAACTTAGTATATAGCTTCTGTTCCCGCAAGGTCTGAAGCACCACTCTCAAATGTTGCTCGTGCTCCTCCCTGCTACGTGAGTAGATCAAAATGTCATCAATGAAGACAATGACAAACGAATTAATATATGGCCTGAACACCCGATTAATCAAATCCATAAATGCCGCCGAGGCATTAATCAGACCGAAGGACATCACTAGAAACTCATAATGCCCATATCTAGTCTGGAAAGCAGTATTCTGGACATCTGAATCCCGAACCTTCAACTGATGGTACCCTGATCTCATGTCGATCTTAGAGAACACCTTGGCACCTTGCAATTGGTCAAATAAATCATCAATACGCGGCAACGGGTACTTATTCTTGATAGTAACCTTGTTCAACTGGCAATAATTAATGCACAACCGCATAGTCCCATATTTATTCTTCACAAATAACACCGATGCACCCCAAGGCGATACACTCGGCCTAATGAACCCTTTTGCTAGCAACTCCTCAAGCTGATCCTTCAACTCTTTCGGAGCAATATGGTACGGTGGGATAGATATAGGCTGGGTACCTGGAGCCAAATCAATACAAAAATCGATATCACGATATGGTGGCATGCCTGGAAGATCAGAAGGAAACACATCGGAGAACTCCTGGACTACGGGCGCTGAATCAATCACTGGAGTCTCTGTGGTAGTATCCCAAACATAGGCTAGATAATCCAAGCAACCCTTCTCGACCATGTGTCGAGCCTTCAGAAAAGAAATAACCCAACTAGGTTTACTGACAGACGAACCTTCCACTCCAATCTAGGCAACTCTGGCATCGCCAAGGTAACAGTCTTGGCATGGCAATCAAGAATGGCGTGATATGGAGATAACAAGTCCATGCCCAGGATGACCTCAAAGTCGGTCATATCAAGCAATAAAAGACCCGCTCTAGTCTCATAACCATAGAATATAACAATGCAGGACTGGTAGATCCGATCCACAATGACAGAATCGCTCACTGGAGTAGACACACAAACAGGAATACCCAAGGACTCACGAGAAACACCCAAGAAATGAACAAACAGAGATGAAACATATGAATACGTAGACCCTGGGTCAAATAGTACTGAAGCATCCCTACCACAAATAGAAATAATACCTGTGAATACGGTATCCGAGGCCACTGCATTTGGTCTGGTCGGAAAAGCATAGAACCTAGCTGGAGTGCCACCTGACTAGACCCTACCCGACTGGTCTCCACCTCTAGGGCGACCCCTACCCACCTTCCCTTTGCCTCTGGGCAGTCGGACGACTAGCGGGATAGTTGGTGCTAGAATAATAGGATGCTGACCCTACTGTACTACCTTATCCCGAAGTCTGAAGAAGAATCTCCGCACATGACTGAGATCCCCACACTCAAAACAACCTCTCGGTATGGTGGACTACTGACCTAAAGTCTGAACCTGATGGCATGAATACCCACTGGAGGAACTCTGGATAGCTGGTGGGCGATAAGAACTCTATGGCATGGCACGCAAATAAGGTTGCACTAGAGCACCCTGAGGAGGTGGCGGTACTAGATATGTGGGCCTGCTAGATTGAACCCTCACGAACTGACCCCTGCCTCCAGCCGGGGTACCACTAAACTCTCCAGAATATCGAAACCACTTATCCCTCGTTTCTTGCTCTCGGCTCCGCTGACGAACACCCTCGATCCTTCGATCTATCTCCACAACCAACCCGTAAGAAGTCCCCATCTCCACGTCTCGAGCCATGGTGGCCTGGATACTAGAGTGCAACCAGGCAACAAACCTCCACACTCTCTCTGCATCGGTAGGAAGTATCATAAGTGCATGGCGAGACAACTTAGAGAATCTCGCCTCATAGTCGGACACGGACATTTGACCCTAAGCATGGTCCATCTGTCTAATAGCTTATGCGGATGGCCGGCTGCAGCTGGTCTGAGCTCAGGTATAGCTACTACAACTGGCTGAGCTCAACCCATAGATAGCATGCCCGGGGTCCGATACACGATAGGTCCATACCCTAGAGCTTGAGCGGTAGGGGTCTATGCTGCCCCTCCCTCCTGCGATATGCCTAGGTCTGCCGGAAATAGGCCAACCTGAGTCATATAATCCATGAACTACATCATACGGTGCATGACCTCCTGGAATACCGGAGCGGACATGAAATCTACCGGGGTTGGTTCTACTGCAGGCACCTTGCCCTTCTCCTCAATAATAGTATCCTCCACTGGATCCACTGGTGGCATAGCTGGAGCAAATCTAGGATGTCCTCGTCCCCTACCACAGGCTGGAGCCCTCCCTTGACCTCTGCCTCTAGCAACAGGGGGTGCTCCCCATGGTTTGGAATATCCATTGTGCGTGTTCTCACCATCTGTGAGAGAATAAGAGAGAGATACTTAGTACCATATCAACTGCACGATAGGAGATGAAGAAATAGTAGTTTCCTAACACCCTATAGCCTCTCGAAGATAAGTACGGACGCCTCCGCACCGATCCGTAAGACTCTATTAGGTCTGCTCATAACTTGTGAGATCTACGTGAACCTAGTACTCTGATACCATATTTTCACAACCCAATTTCTCTTATAGGCTATGATGGCGCCTAACATCGCCGCTAGGCAAGCCTACGATAAATTTACTGCGTGATTACTTCTTTTAACAGGATTACAAGTAATTAAGTTGCATTTTATTTAGGAATTTGAGAAATAGAGAGTCAAATGAATAAAATAAAAGCATCTGAATGCAAGCATAAATATGCAAATACTCCAAAATCATAAAATCTACTAAAGTGTGTACCAAGATCTGGTGTCACAAGTGTATGAGCACTATTAGAATATATAGAACTCTAACTACTATCTGAAATAACATAGAAAGATTAATAAGTACAAAATAATGGCTCTAGGTGCTGCAGAACGACTCAGGATGAAGCTCGCAACTAGGCCTCCGGGTAACCGGGGGGTGCATCGGTATACCCACCAGATGAACCTGCCTCAGATCCTGCACGGTTCGTGAAGAAGTGTAGCGTGAGTGCATAAACACATTTACCCAGTAAGTATCAAGTCTAACCTTAAATAAGTAGTGATGAGGGGTCGACATCGACACTTACTATTGGCTACCAATAAAAGTACAGAAGTTCTAAATAAGCATGGGTTATGTAATCAAAATAATAACTAAATAACAAGGAGGAATTAAGGAATTCTTTCACACATGGTAAGTCCCAAATTAATTCGATCGTGTATACTTTTAACCTCTCAAGCCATGAAATGATACCAAATATATAATTAAACTCTGAGTATTAACATGCACGATTATGCTGAGGTCGTACGGCCCGATTTAGAATAATGTGTACGCTGCCGAGAGTCGAGCGGCACGAACAATAGATGCATTTATCTACTGCCGAGGTATTCGTCTCGCTCCACAAGAAGAGAGGATACTTTATTAGTATTTTACATAAACGTTATTAATGGCTAACACACAATGTAGTACAATTTCCATTAACGGTCTTTCACAATTCCTCTAACAAGTTCTAATATAATTTAGGTATTTTAATTAACAAATAGGGTGCGACATTTCAAATAATTCATGATTTGGGTCCTAAACTACCCGGACATAGCATAAATAGTCACTACGCACGGACCCTCGTCACCTCGTACGTACGTAGCCCTCACAATTAGAGGCAAACATTAATCTAAATCACCTATGGGGTAAAATTCCCGCTTATAAGGGTAGACAAGTGACTTACCTCGTCTCAAAGATCACTTTCTGGCCTCAAATTTACTCCAAAGCCTGAACTCGGTACCGAACAATCCGAAACTAGTCAAATGTTGTATAAATCGATCAATATATATTCCAAAGTTCATATTCTAACTATTATAGTGATTACCCAACCCCAATTGAAGGATCCCTTAAATTCATCCTCGGGCGCACGTGCCCGATTCCGAAAAATTCGAAATAAGTTGTTACCCATAACCTCGCGAACTCAAATATATAGTTTTCACTCAATTCCATAATCATTTTTGTGGTTAAATCCCGTTTTTATAAAAACCTAGGGTTATTCATCTAAACCCATAATTTTCATAAATTTTCTTGTTAAAATCTACCCATGATCTATGTATTAAGCTCACATTGCATGGAAATTACTTAAATCGCCCAAGTGTGTAATAAAAGGACCACTTTGCCTCCAGCGATTTCGCACCTGCAGTCATTGGGCCGCATCTGCAGACTAATCTGCGGAAGTGCCTTAGGCTGGCTAGCTTCGCTTCTGTGGAGGAGATCCCACTTTTGCGCTTGCTTCCTCGCTTCTGCGGGCCACTGGCCAAATGCCCAAAGCCGCTTCTGCGGCTACAAGCTCTCATCTGCATCTTCGCATCTGCAGTCGCCTTATCTACATTTGCGGTTTATGGCTGCCCATGCTGGGCTGCTTCTGCTGCTGTTGGCTCGCTTCTGCGAGCTCGCACCTGTTGTTGGGACTCCGCAGGTACGGTTACACCAGAAGCTGGGTGCTTCAGCTGTTCACCCGTGGCTAAGCGACCTCTGTGCATCGTCCGAATAGCATCCGGGGCTACCGAGGCCCCGTCCAAATACGCCAATAAGTTTGAAATAATAAAACGGACTTGCTCGCACCCTCGGAATGCGGAAAACAACATCAAAACTAAGATTCACACCCAAACCAAATTGAATTAACTTATGAAGTTCAAGTTCTTCCAATTTACTCCGAACGTGCCGAAACATACTTAAACTACTTGGAATGACACCAAATTTTGCGTGCAAGTCTTAAATCACCATACGGAACTATTCCCCATCCGAAATTCCAAACGGACCTCGATAACACCCAAATCTACTCCAAACCAATTTAAGGAACTTTTAACCCTTCAATAACCTTAAGCGCCGAAACGCTTCCAGATCATCCAAAACCCGATCCGAACATACGCCCAAGTCCAAGATCATCATACGAACCTATTGGAACCATCAAATCTCGGTTCCGAGGTCGTTTACTCAAAATGTTGACCAAAGTCTAACTTAGCCTTTTAAAAGCCAACTAAGGAACTGAGCGTCCCGATTTCAACCCGAACCCCTCCAAATCCCGAACTAACCATCTCCGCATGCATAAAATTGTAAAAACACATACGGGGAGTCTTATTTAGGGTAACGGGGACCTAAAAAATAAAACAGACGGTCAGGTCGTTACACTACACTACATCTTTTAAAAATATACAAATTCCAAAGAGACTGTAAGAGTCTATAATTAGTGGGTTCACCTCTTGTTTACATAGCATATCTCCCTAGTCTTTTCTCCTATCCACTTATAGATTCTCGTAGATAGGAGAGTTCACTGAATCGAAAACTCGAACCAAATCAAAAATTAAATCAAAACGGAAATTGATGATATTTTTTGTTTGATTTGATTTTGATTTTTAATTTTGAAAACAAACAGAATTTGATTTGATTTTAAACAAAATAATAGAAAAAAAATTAACCGACTATATAAATATCTAAAATTTTGATAGGTGTTTGTGTAAGTAACTATATAAATTTTTTAAAATCTTATGGTACATATATATTAATCTTTTTTCACTCTTGGTATGTAGCTATTTTACCTTTACAATATTTTAATTCGTTGTCTTTACATTTTAGTTTGATTTTTTCTTCATTTTATAAATTTAGGAATTTATTTCATGTTAAAAATATCTTATTTGGTAGTGTATGTCGCATATCTTAAAAAACGATAAAAAATACGAAAAACTGACAAAAATCGAACCGATAAAAAATCGACTTAATTAGTTTAATTGGATTTGGTTCTAATATTTAAAAACCAATTCACTTGATTTGATTTGTTTTTTGGCAAAAACCGGCTACTTTAAACACCCACTTGTAGATATGCAATATGTCATCTATCCTCCTCTTTAATTTATTATAATATCTACTAATTAACTCTATGACTAATTAGGCCAACTCTTACCTCGTATTAATAGTAACCTAGATTTGTTCATATCACCAAAGATAGTGACATCATTAACAAAATTAAGACTATAAATAATATAGCCTATTTTGGTTCATCAAGTAAATTCTAAATTCATTTTCGTTAACAAAATTACTTCTTTGGCTTCTTAATATTATTGACTAAACCATTTATATGAATCAATAAGATTGTTATCTTTATTTTGAAAATAAGACACCTTTTTCACAATTCCCCTTTGATTAGTACTTATGAATTTTGGCAAGATATAGGATAATCTAGTAGAGTGTATCTTAGCCTGGACCATTTAATTTGATGTAAACATCAAAATGTTAGTCCAATTTTCTTAAATACCTCAGACAATTAAACATGTGACGAAATAATAACTGAACTGTCTTTCACCTCCTTTTTTCAATCTCTAGATGCTACTGATTAAGGTTTAATTTTCTTAAGGGTCCACCGTACCTATTCCTTAATCAAAATTTAATTTGCTTCACTTAATAGGCTGCTTAATTTGACTTATTTAAAAAAATGCTTACTTTTTCCTTGATATTTCCTTTTCAATGAATAGTGAGACATTGACTTCGAAGTTCATCTAAAACCAAAATACAACAACAACCCAATAAAATCACATAAGTAGAGTCCGGGGAGGGTAGTGTATACGCATACCTTACCCCTACCCGAGGGGATAAAGAGAATGTTTCCGATAGACTTTCGGCTCAAGACGACGAAAAGGAACACTATATCAGTACCGTCAACAGAAAATCAAGAAATAATGATAGCATCATAAGAACCAGAAAAGAGATGAAAAGCAATAACAATAACCAGTAAATAACGCCCGGCATAATAAAAACGGAGAATAGTATAAAAACAACATTAACCACTAGCAGTCAGAGACAAAACCTTATCAAACTAGCCTCACATCAGTACAAAGTAGAAATAAAATAAATGTTCAACTACCTCCTAACCTACAACCCTAATGCATGACCTCCACACCTTGCTATCAAAGGCCATGTCTCGAAAATCTAAAGTCACGCCATCTCATGTCTGATCACCTCTCCCCAATACTTCTTAGGCCGCCCTCTACCTCTTCTCGTACCCGCCAAAATCAAGCGCTCACACCTCCTTACCGATGCATCCGGACTTCTCCTCCGTACGTGTCCGAACCATCTAAGCCTCGCTTCCCGCATCTTGGCATCCATAGGAGCCAAACCCACCTTCTCCCGATTATCTTCATTCTGAATCTTATTCATCCTAGCTAGTGTGCCCGCACATCCACCTCAATATCCTCATTTCTTCTACTTTTATCTTCTGGGTATGTGAGTTCTTAACTGGCCAACACTCAGCCCCACACAACATGGCTGGTCTAACCACTACTCTATAAAACTTAGCTTAGAGTATCGGTTGCACTTTCCTGTCACATAGGACTCCAGATGCAAATCTTCATTTCATCCACCACACTCCTATACGGTGTGTGATATACTCGTCGATCTACCCGTCCCCTGGATAACCGATCCAAGGTACTTGAAACTGTCTCTTTTGGGGATGTCCTGTGATTCAAGCCTCACTTCTATACATGCTTCGCTCGGAATCATTTAGCGATGATGATGGTTTCCAAAATAATATTTGCTTTGCTTGAGTTTTTCACTCTCTAATACCTCTTTACAGTTACTTTTGTAAACCAGAATAATATCTTATTGGCTTCATGGACACTAAGTTCTAGGGTTGTTCATAGTCCTATTTGAGTAAATTTTTGGTTAAATCAAAACCAAATTAATTTAATTATTTTTTTCATTATTAAAATCAAAGTGAACCAAATATAATGCACATTTGTTGATTTGGTTACGTTGTTATTCGTTTTTGTCTGTTTGTTTTGCTTTTTCAATTTTTGACAAATCTAAAGATATTTCTCTTCTTTTTTTCCTGCAATCAGAAAATAATTCTTCTCTTTTACCAACTTATAATCCTTTATTACTCTTGTGTTGTGGTGGTTATAATTTTCTTGTATTATGGAATGTTTTGAGATCTATAAGCTTTAATCAGGTGAATAAAGTTTATAAAATATACAAAATAAGTTAAGGTAAAAATCAAAAGAAATGCCTGGCGTAGCCACATTTTGAGATGAGTATTAGAGTTTAGCCGGTATTTAAAATATAATATTTAAGATGGATCAAATATAGATAAGATTCATATTATCCGCTTAAAAAATAGATAACTTATGAGTTTAACTTTGACATTTGCAAAGACTCAAATTGTAGGTTTTCTCAAGTTTAGGAGACTAGGAATTCTCCCAAAACTGATCATATTAAAAAAAATATGGATAATATGTATATCCATATTATCCGCCTGTTAACCCATTTTCTATCTATATTAAATATGGGTCGGGTCGGATATTTTATTCGTTTTTGCATTATCCGTTTTCAATCAACCCATTCAAGAAACTACCTAATGAATAATAGTCATTACTTCACCATGAGTGTTCCTCATTTTTTATCGTTTTAGGGTCATAAACAAAGAATTCAGGATGATTTTTAATTTTTTGTGTTTTCGTGTCCATGCCATCTTCATGAATTCAGACGATGGGCTCCAAATCTCCTAAACTTTTGTGGTCCCATCAGTAATGACCTAATGAACAATAGTTGGGTTTTAGGGCCATAAAACATGAATTCAGGATGATTACCAATTTTTCGTGTGTTAATGTCCACGATATCTACATGAACTCGGGCGCTAGTCTCCGAATTGCCTAAAATTTTATTGGCCCATCAGACGCGACCTAATGAATAATAGTCATTGCTTTGCCTTGGATGTTCCTCGTTTTTAGCATTATAGGGCCATAGGAATTTAAGACGATTTTTAATTTTCTGTGTGCTAATGTCCACACCGTCTTCATGAATTTCGACGACACAAATCACCTAAAATTTTGTGGGCCTATTAGAAACGACCTAATGAACAATAGTCATCACTTTGCCATAGTTGTTCCTCATATTTTGGCATTTTAGGGTCATAAAACAGGAATTTAGGATGGTTTTAGATTTTTTCGTGTGCAGTCCACACCATCTTTATGAATTCAGACAATGGGCTTCGATTCACCTAAAATTTTGTGGGTCCATCAGAAACGACTTGATAAATAGTAGTCATTATTTCGCCATGACTGTTCCTCGTCTTTTGGCGCCTTAGGGCCATGTTCCTCGTCTTTTGGCGCCTTAGGGCCATACAATAAGAATTCAGAATGATTTCTAATTTTTCGTGTGCTAATGTTTACGCCATTTTCATGAACTCGGGGCGAAGGGCTCTTAATCGCCTAAAATTTTGTTGGCCCATCAGAAACGACCTAATGAATAATAAAAATCGCCTCGCCATAACAGGTCTGATCGAACGAGAAGTACGAAGATGGAGACAAGGTTCAACACGAAATCATAAAAGTTTGAGGACCGTTACTCTTTTTTTGAAATTTTAGGGCCATAAAACTGGAATTCTGCCCGATTTCCAAATTTTGTATGCTATAGCCGACGCCTTCTGCATGGGCTCGGGGCACCGGACCCGGATCGTTTAAAATTTTTTCGGCCCATCAAATACTACCTAAGGAACAATAGTTATTGCCTCGCCATAACCGTTGCTCTTTTTTATCATTTTAGGGCCCTAAAATAGGAATTCCGCCCAATTCTCAGATTTTCGTGTGCTACAACCCACGCCTTCAACATGGGCCCGGGCCATCGGACTCGGATCTCTTAAAATTTGGCTGGCCCATTAAAAACAACCTGAGGAACAATTGTCATTGCCTCGCCATGCCCGTTACTCATTTTTGGCATTTTAGGGCCATAAAACTTGAATTTCGCTCGATTCTCAGATTTTCGTGTGCTATAGCCCACGCCTTCTGCATGGGCCCGAGCTACCGGACACGATTCACCTAAAAATTTGTCGGCCCATCAAAAATAACCTAAGGAATAATAGTCACCACCTCACCATGACCGTTACTCAATTTTTGGTGTTTTAGGGCCATAAAACTGGAAATTCGCCGGATTCCCATATGTTCGTGTACTTTAGCCCACGCTTTCTGCATAGCCAGGGCAACTGGACCCGGATCACCTAAAATTTTGCTGGCCCATCAAAAGCAACCTAAAAACAATATTCACCACATCCCCATAACCGTTACTCGCTTTTGGCATTTTAGGGCCATAAAACTGGAATTCCGCCCAATTCCTAGATTTTCTTGTGCTATAGCCCACGCTTTCTATATGGGCTCAAAATACCAGAACCGAATCGCCTAAAAAATTTTTGGCCCATCAAAAACAAACTAAGGAACAATAGTTACTGCCTAGCCATGACCGTTTCTCAGTTTTTGGTATTTTAGGGCCATAAAACTGGAATTTCACCTGATTCCCAGATTTTCGTGTGCTATAGCCCACACATTCTGTGTAGGTTCGGGCCATTGGACTCGAATAGCCTAAAATTTTGTCGGCCCATCAAAAATGTCCTAACAAATAATAGTCACCACCTCGCAATGACCGTTACTCATTTGTTAGCGTTTTAGGGTTATAAATCTGGAATTTCGCCCAATTCTCAGATTTTCGTGTGCTATAGCCCATGTCGGTGGAATGGGCCCGGGCGACCGGAACCGAATCACCTAAAATTTTACCGGCCCATCCATAACAACCTAAGGAACATTAGTCATCGCCTCGCCATGATTGTTACTCCTTTTTTTGGCATTTTAGGGCCATAAAATAGGAATTTCGCCAGATCCCAGATTTTCGTGTGCTATAGCCCACGCCTTCTGCATGGGCTCGAGCCACTGGACCCGGATCACCTGAAATTTTGCTGGCCCATCCAAAATGACCCAAGGAAAAGTATTCCCCGCCTTGCCATGACCGTTACTCATTTTGTTGCGTTTTAGGGTCATAAAAGTGAAATTCCCCCCGATTCTCAGATTTTCATGTGTTATAGCCCACACTGATGGAATGGGCTTGGGCCACCGGACCTGGATTGCCTAAACGTTTTTCGGCCCATCCAAAACAACTTAAGAAAAAATAGTCATCGCCTCGCTATGACTGTTACTCATGTTTTGGCATTTTAGGGCTATAAAACTGGAATTCCGCCAATTTTTAAATTTTTGTGTGCATAGCCCACACCTTCTACATATGCCCGAGCCACCGGATCTGAATCGCCTAAAATTTTATTGGCTCATAAAAAATGACCTAAGGAACAATAGTCACCGCCTCACCATTATCATCACTCATGTTTTGGTGTTTTAGGGCCATAAAACTGGAATTGCGCCGGATTCCCAGATGTTCGTGTGTTATAGCCCACGCCTTCTGCATGGGCCAGGGCAACTAGACACGGATCACCTAAAATATTGCTGGCCCATAAAAAATGACATAAGAAACAATAGTCACCGCCTCTCCATGACCGCTACTCGTTTATGGCATTTTAGGGTCATAAAATTAGAATTTCACCCGATTCCGAAATTTTCGTGTACTATAGCCCACGCCTTCTGTATAGGCTCGAGCCACTGGACCCCGACAACCTAAAATTTTCTCGGCCCATAAAAAATGACCTAAGGAACAATAGTCACCACCTTGCCATGATCGTGACTCATTTTTTGACGTTTTAGAGCCGTAAAACTAGAATTTCACCCGATTCCAGGGGCATATCTAACTCTTAGGGTATGGGTTCACGTGAACCCATACTCCTCACC
Source organism: Nicotiana tabacum (assembly GCF_000715075.1). Classification (NCBI taxonomy): domain Eukaryota; kingdom Viridiplantae; phylum Streptophyta; class Magnoliopsida; order Solanales; family Solanaceae; genus Nicotiana; species Nicotiana tabacum. The sequence goes on from NC_134099.1 coordinate 166,477,106, forward strand.
CTAAAACATGTATAATAATGTTATATTTCTTGAAAAGTACTTAATTATATGTGCGTGAACCCATGCTCAAAGACTCCTATGGTTCAATAATCTTTGGGTGCACCTCTGTGAGTGAAATTGGTGGTTCAAATCCACTCCGGACAGTCTTATTTTCGGCACAGAGTATAGATATATATGTGAAAATCACTAAAATTTTAAAAATAATATAATTTTGAACCTATAATTTCAAAAGTATAGTGGGTACATTGTAGATACTAAAGTTAAACTCGTCAGATGTAAATTCTAAATCTGCATCTTCATAATAGTGCACCCATCCTCCTGAAATCCTGGATCCGCCTCCGTATGTCGGCCATAAAAATGACCTAAGGAACAATTGTCACCACCTCTCCATGATCGTTACTCATTTTTTGGCATTTTAGGTCCATAAAATTTGAACTCCACTCGACTCTTACATTTTTGTGTGCTATAGCCCATGCCTTCTGCATGAGCACAGGTCACTAGACCCGGAATGCCAAAATTTTTCTGACCTATAAACAATGAGCAAAGGAACAATAGTCACTACCTCGGCATGACCGTTACTAATTGTTTGGTGCTTTAGGGCCATAAAACTAGAATTTCTCCTGATTCTCAGATTTTCGTGTGCTACAGCCCTCACCGGTGGCATGGGCCCGGGCCACCAGACCCGGATCGCCCAAAATTTTGCCATCCCATATAAAATGACCTAAGGAACAATAGTTACCACCTCGCCATGAACGTTACACGTTTTTGGTGTTTTAGGGCCATAAAATTAGAATTTCTCCGATTTCTTGATTTACGTGTGCTATAGCCCATGGTGGCATGGGCCCAGGCCACCGAACTCCGATCGCTTAAAATTTTGCCGGCCCACAAAAATAACCTAATGAACAATAGTCGCAGCCTCGCCATGACCATTACTAATATTTTGGTGTTTTAGGGCCATGAAACAGGAACTCCGCCCAATTCCCAGATTTTCATGTGCTATACCCCACGCCTTTTGTATGGGCCCAGGCTACCGGAGCCGGATCGCCTAAAATTTTGTTGGCCCATAAACAAACGTCCTAAGGAATAATAGTTACCATCTCGCCATGACAGTTACTCAATTTTTGGTATTTTATGGCCATAAGACTGAAATTCCGTGCGATATTTTCAGATTTTCATTTGCTATAGCCCACACCTTCTGCGTAGGCCCGGGCCACCGGACCTGGATCGCCTAATATTTTGTCAGTTCATCAAATACGATCTAAGGAACAATACCCACCGCCTCGCCATGATTGTTACTCCTTTTTTGGGGTTTTAGGGCCATAAAATTTTAATTCCACACGATTTTTAAATTTTTGGTGCTACAGCCCACGCCTTCCGTATGGGTTTGGGCCACAAGACCCGGATCATCTACATTATGCTTGCCCATAAACAATGATCGAAGAAACAATACTCACCTCCTCGCCATGAACGTTACTCATTATTTGGCATTTTAGGGCCATAAAATTGGAAGTCCACTTGATTCCTAAATTTTCGTGTACTATAGCTCATGTCGGTGGCATAGGCCAGAGCCACTGGGACCGGATCGCTTAAAATTTTGCTGGCCCATCAAAAATGACATATGTAACAATAGTCACCGTCTCCACATTTTTGGCAATTTAGGGCTATAAAGCAGGAATTCTGTCCGATTTCCAGATTTTTGTTTGTTATACCCCACGACTTCTGCATAGGCCCCGGATAGCCTAAAATTTGGTCGGGCCATCAAAAACAACCCAAGGAACAGTAGTTGATGAGTGATGATTTTACCATTTACTCTAGTCTCTTTTCTTTAGTTTTTGCACCTGTTAATTATAATATGAGGTTGTTTATGATGTGTATTGCTAGATTTTCAGGTAAATTATGTCTTGGAGAGAGTTGAGATCAAATGAAGTGAAATTGTGCAAAAAGAGTAAAAGAAGTGAAAATATTTTCAGTGGAATCACATATGCGCAGAATGGTCTGTATCTGCGAAAAAAGGACCGCATCTGCGGAAGAAGGCATGCGAGGTAGAAAACGCATTTGCGATTGATTAACCACATCTGCGGCCGCGCTTCTGTGCTAGAAGACCGCTTATGCGGATGTCACGGCCCAATTTAACCTAAAGGTCGTGATGGCGCCCAACACTACAACTAGCCAAGCCAATTAATAAATTAAACGTATATCAATCATCCTTTAAAACTTTTCCAAATAATTTTATTATTTTTCCTAGCAATATTAATGGAAATAGAAAAGATACTGATAATTTACATCCAAGATAATAATACAAATTCAAATTCTACCAGTATGTGTGTCAAGACCTGGTGTCACAAGTGTATGAGCATCTAGTAGATTATACAAAAATTTCAAACACTGTCTGAAATAAAATAGACAAAATGCAAATGAAAGAAGAGGCACTGGTAGCTGCAGAACGGCTCAGAAAGTCAGCTCACCACTACGCCTCTGGATAACGTGGATGTGCGCTGATAGATCCTCCACTAGTTCATGTCTCAGATCCTGCACAAAAAGTACAGTAAGTGTAGTATGAGTACGTAAACAACATGTACCCAGTAAGTATCAAGACTAATCTCGAAGTGGTAGAGACGAGATGGCTAACTTTGACACTCACTAAGGGTCAATAATAATAATTGAAGAAAAAAAAAGAATATCCAAATCAACATGATTCAAAGAGTTAACAATAATTTTATTTAACCAACAAAAATAATTAAATTCCTTAAAATGCAATAATTTTCCTATTAATTAAATCCATAAGCTGCAATTAAAAATCAAAGTCTCGTGTAATTATTATTATTATTAGGCACGATTACTGCCGAGGTCGTACGGCCTGTTCTAGAGTGTCATGTATACTACCGAGGGACGTGCGACGCGATCCATAGATGCATCTATCCTGCCGAGGCGTTCGGCTCGCTCCATAAGAAAGGATGACATTTTCTTATGTACCTCCGGAAGGAGAGTATATTTATTATAAGATCAATTCGAGAGGATGCACAATTTCTTTTAAAAATTAATTAATTTAAACGGGAAATTAAGCATATGAGATTTTCATCTTTTAGTATTTTTCCTTAACAATTCACAATATATATATATATATATATATATATATATATATATCAAATAATTTTTAATTAAACAAAGAATATAATTTACATAAGTAATTCATGATTTGAGTCCTAAACTACCCGGACTTTTAGCATAAATAGTAGCTACGCACGGACTCTCGTCACCTCGTGCGTACGTAGCCCCCGCAATTAGCACAATTATTTAATTTAATCACCTATGGGGTAAATTCCCCCTCACAAGATTAGACAAGAGACTTACCTTGTCTCAAAGTCCACTTTCCGATTACCACGTCGCGTTAAATTCTCAATTCGATGCCGAAAAATCCGAAACTATCCAAATGTTATACAAAATAATTAATACATGTTCAATAAATTCGAATTTAGGCTATTAAATAAATTACCCAACCCAAAATGGTAAAATTCTTTAAATTCACCCCGGGCCCACGTGCCCGAATTTCAAAAATTTTCAGATTAAATGTTACCCATAATCTCAAGAACTCAAATCTATAATTTCTATCCAATTCCATAACCATTTTCGTGGTTAAAATCTCATTTTTATACAGATATAGGTTTTTCCTCTAACCCTTGATTTTCAAGATTTACAAGTTATAATCTACCCATAATCTATGTATTTAACTCAAAGTGTGTAGAATTAACTTACCATCAAGTTGCTAGTTGAAATCCCCTCTCAAAAAGCTCCAAAATCGCCCAAGGATGGAAGAAATGAGGTTAAAAATGGTGGAAATCCCGTTTTTAAGACATTCTGTCCGGAACAGTAGGCTCCTTCTTCGCGAACGCAGTCAGGGCTTCGCATTCGCGAAGGCCAATTTCCTCAACATCAAAATTACCCTTCGCGAACGCGAAGGCTCCTGGCTTACCCTTTCGCGAATGCGTGACCTCCTTCGCGAACGCGTAATGAAATTTCATCCGGTCCCAGTCCCTTTTCGCGAACACGTCGCCTGCCTCGCGAACGCGAAGGGAAAAAATCCAAGGCTTCGCGAATGCGTCGCCTTTCACGCGAACGCGAAGGGCAATTGCCCATTCCCATTTTCCTTCATCATGAACGCGAGGGAACTCACGCGTTCGTGAAGAAGGAAACCAGAGCTGGAATTTTCTGTTTTTTCCGACTTAGCTCCGGATGGTTCAAAACTCACCCGAGGCTCTCGGGACCCCGTCCAAAGGCACCAACAGTCTGAAATCATAATACGGACCTAATCGAAACATCGAAAAGCATAAAACAACAACAAATCCAAGAATCACACCCCAAAACCAAATTGGATCAAACTTTGAACTTCAAGTTTTCCAAATTCTCCGAATGCGCCGGATCATACTTAGACTACTCGGAATGACACTAATTTTTGCGTGCAAGTCTTAAATCACTGTACGGAGCTATTCCCAGATTCAGAATTCCAAACGGATCTCAATTACTCCAAAACCTACTCCAAACCAAATTTAAAGAACATTAAACCTTCAAATAGTTGATTTTTACTATTAAGCGCCGAAACGCTCCCGGGTTGTCCAAAATTCGATCCGAACATACGCCCAAGTCCAAAATCATCGTACAAACCTATTGGAACCATCAAATCCCGATTCCGGGGCCGTTTTTGAAAAATGTTGACCGAAGTCAAACTTGGCCCTTTAAAGCCAACTCAAGGAACCAAGTGTTCCAATTTCAACCCGAACACTTCCAAATCCCGAACCAACCATCCCCGCAAGTCATAAATCAATAAAAGCATATACGGGGAGTTTTATTTAAGGGAACAAGTTTCTAAAAGTTAAAATGACCGGTTGGGTCATTATAGCGGACATGCTTCTGCGTCTTTTTGTCCGCTTTTGCGGATTAGCCATTTTCCATAAAAAATCGCTTCTGCGAGCAGGTATCCGCATCTGTGGAACCGCACCTGCGAGGACTTTTCCGCACGTGCAGCCAACAGGCTTCAGACCTGGGCAACTTAGGCATTTCACATTTTTTCTATTCCAAACCCACAAATACACGACCTAACTTATTGGAAACACATCATTGGCCGATCTTTGGACATCTTTGGCATATCTTGACGGGAGAACACAAGTTGTGGAGCTAGGATTTTTGTACACACACTTGGGTCTTGAAGATTTGAAGCTTTTTGTTGAGAATTTCTTACCCATTGATGTTCATTTCTTCATTTCCTTGCTTTGTATTGAATATCTAAGTGTGTAGTAGTTTTTCCAACACCTGAATCTTGTTTATGGGAATATTCATATTCAATGTGTGGATTAAATATCTTGTTATGCTTATGTATTGAATGATTTTTATTTATTATGAAGTGATTTATTGTTTCTTTAATTATTCTTGTTCTTTAATGTTTCCAAAGGGATTAGCTAACCCTAAGACTCGCCCATTAACTTCGAATTAAATTTGGAAAAGATACTTTGGGGTTGGGAAAGATTAATTTACAAGAACTTGAGGAGTTAACCCTCACTTTATAGATTCTACCTAGGGATAGGATTGAACTACTTGTAGCCATATTTGGGTGTGCTTAATCACTTAATTATTTTAGGGATAATTCAATTAGGAAGTCTTGTTAGTCTTCGGAATAAGCTAATAAATAATTATTACCCGAGGCTAATTAACATAAACTCGCTCATATTTGTAAAATCATGAAATACATTAGATCGTTACTTGACTGTATATTAGCCATTGATCATTGTACTTGCTTTCTAAGTTAGTTTACATTTTCGCAATTATTTATAAATATTCTCTCAAAACCTTTCTAAGTGTTTGGCTTAACATAATAAGTGATAATTCTCTTACACGCCTAATTGCCTATATATTATTCTCTATGGGATTCGTCCCCGACTCATAGTTGGGTATATTATATTGCATGCGACCGTGTCCATTTACTTTTTAGTAGTGGATTTGGTCATTATCAAAATTGGCGCCGTTGTTGGGGAATAATTTGGCGTATTTACGTTGTTTGATAAATAAACATACGTGCTTTGGTCGAAAATTGTGATTATTTGTATAATTATTTTCTTATCTTTGTTTATTTTCTTGTTTATTTCTTGTTTATTTTTTTAGCTTTGAAAAATGGCATCACATAATGAAAATTGGTCGGATGGTAGTTATTCATACTTTGATGACCCTTGTGCTTATTGTGGAGGACCACATTCTTGGAAAAATTATTTAAATTCTCCTGGGGGCGGATTGTGCGCACAATCTCAAACCCATGAGTGGAGTATTTGTGATAAGTGTGGTGGTCAAAATGGCCATTGGGATAATTGCGCTTATTTGTCCTTCCCTTCCCCGAACCCCCACTATGATGATTCTACTTTTTGTGATGACAAGTATAGGAATGTGGAAGTGGAAGAAATTGAGCATGGTCAAAAATGGAGAGTTCAAACACATGATGGAATGCCTACTTGAAGGAGGAAGCAAAGAGCAAAATGCCTTGGAGGAGCTTTTGAAAAATAGTCTCCAAAATTATTTGGCGCTTGCAAGGTTGAACTCACAAATGGGAGAAATTCTTGAAGCTTTAGAGGTCCAAAAAGCCTCAGAAGTGAATGATAGCCAAGAATCTTCCTTAGAGGTTGAAGCCAAAAATCCTTCTTTGGCACTTGATCAAAACCAAGAAGAACTCTCAAATGCTCAAAATGAGAGAATGATGCTCATGTTGGAGACCATTCTTCAAAATGAGGATAAGCAAAACTTGGGACTCGAGGACTTAAAACTTAAGCCCAAAACCTTTGAAATATGGCTGCCTTTCAACTCTTTCACAACAAGACTTGGGAAAAAGTGAGAGTTATGAGAGAAATCCACACACCTTGAGAATGAATAGTGAATATTGCAATGGGATTAAAGAATGAAGAGTTAGGGATGATTTTTAGGGGTTAGAGGAGTGGGAAGAGTCGTTTCTTTGTTTGGGAAAAACTGGGTGTCTTTTTTGATTTCTAGTGATTAAATGTTCAGAACACTTACTTGTTAATCGCTATCATGTTTCAAAACCCGCGTTTGGGGAGAACAAACTTACCAAATAGATGCGACCACTTTTGCATTTATGTAACCACATAGAGATAGGAAAGTTTTTGTTCTACGCAGACGCAGGGAATTTTATACGATCGCGAAGTTCAACAGTTTTCTTCAGCTACTGGTTTTTGGCTGTCCGGGCACTCCGGTTGCTCAAATCAACTCCAAATGATGAGAGAACACAAGTACTAACTCAAAATGATGAGAACATCCGTACCTTAGAAGATCAAATGAATAAATTGGTTGAAGCTCATTATGCCCACCAACTTGAGAGTGTGGAAAGAGTTCAAAAAAGTCCAACTTCAAGGAAAAAAGTGAGCTTTATTTTGAGGAATCAAGAATTGAACATCTGCCAACCGACTCCATGCTTGTTGGTGATTCCAAGAAAAAAATGGAATTAGAGTCAACCTGTGTAGTTCAAAAGATGGTTGAATTTTACTCTAGTTTGGGGGACCAAGAGGATGTCAAAACCCGGAAAGAATTACAATTTGGAGGCTTGATGTAACATTCCAAGAATTTCTCAACATTGGAATCATGTGGTGATATGGGAATTGAACTACACGAGTCAATGAGGGATTGCAAAGATGAGAGTCAAGGGCCATACATCTTACAATTTGAAGGTACAAGAATGTCGTGACGACACCTAGTCTTTACGACTAGGTAAGCCTAATATTACGAAAAATGTAAAGAAAACACAATATTTTAAAGATAAACAGCATATTGTGAATAACCAAAAGTAGTACCACTCGGCGTATACAAAATAATTTTCCAAGACCAGGAATATCACTAAGTCATAAGTTGTTATAATCTATGCAGCTCTATACAAAAGTCTGAAGATAATAAAGAAAGTCTCTAGGCGAGGGAGTAGAAGGGGACTCCGAGGATCTGCGGATGCAAGTAGAAGTACCTTGAAGTCTCCTAGAATCAGCAGCATACACTAACCCCGAGGCTGATAGCTCGTACCTGGATCTGCACACGAAAACATGTGCAGGAAAGGGCATAAGTACACCACAATGGTACCCAGTAAGTGCCAAGCCTAACCTCGGTCGAGTAGTGACGAGGTCAGGTCAAGGCCCTATCGGAGTAAATATAATAAATTAAAAAGTAAAAAATATAAGTAAAGTTTACGGTAAAAACACAGTTAAAGAAATTCTCAAAAATTTAACAGTTAAGGGAGCCCTCGGCTCAGAACAAGGTAAACACAATTGGGAATCTCCCGGGATACCGTCCCGAAGTTTCGAATAATTATGCAGTATAGTGGAATATCCCGGAATATGTCCGTAGTCCCAAAAGTAAATATGCAGTGCTGGAGGATCTCCCGGAATACGTCCGTAATCCCAAAATAAATATGCAAGGCAGGGGGATCTCCCGGAATACGTCCGTAGTCCCAATTTAAATATGCAACGTAAGATAATATGATGGGTATGGCATCGAGTTATACAATTTAGACTAACACAGATAAGGAAAATAGGGGTCTAACTAAGCATGACGCACAGAATGGCAAATAGGCAGTTAAAACACGTAAGCATGCTTCCCTAATCTAAACTAAATAATTTAAACGTATTAGTGCAATTTAAAAGGGAAAGCAATTTTATGACTTAGAAATAAAAACAGGATTTTTCTTTTGCAATAAATGCATGTGTACGTAATCGTCACCTCACGTACACAGCGCCCACACATCAATTAATATCAAACATTCTAAGGGAAAGTTCCACAACACAAGGTTAGGCAAGCCACTTACCGCGACCGCTCAAATCAACTTGATATCACGTTCTTGCCATGAGTATCCAACTCCAAATGGCTCGAATCTATTCAAATTAATTTCATAATATAAATATAACTACAAGTAACTAATTTAACTAATTAATTCGAAGCTAAAGCATGAAATTAGGAAAAATGCCCAAAAAGTCTCCCTGGGCCCACGTCTCAAAATCTGGTAAAATCACAAATTATGAACACCCATTCACTCACGAGTTCACTCGTCCAAAAATTATCCAATTCCGACACCTAGAACTCGATCAAAACCCAAACTCGATCAAAACCCAAAATCCAATTCCCCCCAAATTCCCACTCTTTCACTTAAATCCCTTGATTAAATGAGGAAAATTGCTATAGATTAATGAAATATACACGAATTAGAGTTAAGAATTGTTACCCACTGATTTCCTCTTCAAAACCCTTGCAAAAATCGCCTTCTCCCGAGCTAAAATTTGAATTGGTGAAAAATGAGGAATGTACCCTCGAATCTGCCTCTTCAACCCAGCGATTTCCGCGCTTGTGGACCTAGGACCGCACTTGCGGTCACGCACCTGCGGACAAACCAATCGCAAGTGTGAAGTCCACTTACTTGGGCTGGGTCCGCACCTGCGACCCCTGGGCCACATCTGCGGACAACCATCCGCACCTGTGAACCCAACTTGACAAGCCCATTTCCGCATATGCAAGCTTCCCATGTGCACCTGCGGACCTCCCCTCCGCAGGTGCGAAACACCAGAACCAGCAATGCACCAGATTTTTCCTAAGTCTCATTTCCTTCCGTTAAGCATCTGAAACACTCCCGAGGCGCCCAGGGCCTCAACCAAACCTACCGACCCTTCCTAAAACATCATTCAAACTTATTCGAGCCATCAAACCACATCGAACAGCACCAAATACATGAATTAAGCACGGATTCAAGCCTAAGAACTTAGAATTTTTCGAATTCTACAAACGAGGCCGAACCACGTCAAATCTAGTTCGAATGACCTAAAATTTTACACATAGGTCACAAATGACTACGAACCTACAGCCACTTTCGGAAATCCATTTCTAGTTGGATATAAAAAATTCCACTATCGCCCGAAATCACCGAAAATCTAACTTTCGCCAATTCAAGCCTAAATCTACTACAGACCTCCAAAACACATTCCGGACGCGCTCCTAAGCTCAAAATCTCTCAACGGAGCTAACAGAGTCGACAGAATTCCATTTCAGATCCGTCTTCACACAAGTTCGACTACAGTCTAATTTCTAAGGCTAAAACTCACAACTAGGGACTAAGTGTCCCAAAACTCCCCGAATTCCATAACCAATCACTCCGAAAAATCCCAAAGGTAGAAACAAATGTGGGGAAAGAAGATATTAGGGGATCAGGGCTCTAATTCTCAAAATGACCGGCCGGGTCATTACATCCTCATAAGGTGTCGTGATGGCACCTTGTCTTTACGACTAGGTAAGCCTAATATTACGAAAAATATAAAGAAAATACAACATTTTAAAGATAAAAAGTATATTGTGAATTACCAAAAGTAGTACCACTCGGCATTTTCCAAGATCCAGAATATCACTAAGTCACAAGCTACTATAATCTATGTAGCTCTATACAAAAGTCTGAAGATAATAAATAAAGTCTCTAGGCGAGGGAGTAGAAGGGGACTCCGAGGATCTGCGGACGCAAGCAGAAGTATGTTGAAGTATCCCAGAATCAGCAGCACACACAAACCCCGAGGCTGATAGCTCGTACCTGGATCTGCACATGAAAACATGTGCAGGAAAGGGCATGAGTACACCACAATGGTACCCAGTAAGTGCCAAGCCTAACCCCGGTCGAGGAGGCGACTTGGGAGATCGAGCAGGATATGCGCAGCCAGTACCCTCATCTTTTCACTGTTTTAGGTATGTCTTTATACCCGTTCGAGGACGAACGATTGTTTTAAGAGAGAGATGATGTAACGACCCGGCCAATTGTTTTGAAAATTAGAGTCCTGATACCCTAATATCTGCTTTACCCACATTTGTTTCTACTTTTGGGATTTGCCGGAGTGATTTGTTATGGAATTCGGGGAGTTTTGGGACACTTAGTCCCTAGTTGTGAGTTTAAGCCTTAGAAATTGGACCGTAGTCAGAACTGTGTGAAGATGGATCCGAAATGGAATTCCGCCGACTCTGTTAGCTCCGTTGAGTGATTTTGAGCTTAGAGTGCATCCGGAATATGTTTTGGAGGTCTATAGTAGATTTAGGCTTGAATTGGCAAAAGTTAGATTTTCGGCGATTTCGACCGATAGTGGAATTTTTGATATCAAGCTCGGAATGGATATCTGAAAGTGGCTGTAGGTTTGTTGTAATGACCCAACCGGTCGTTTTGACTTTTAGAATCCCGTTCTCCTAAATAAAACTCCCCAAATGTATTTTTAATAATTTATGACTTGCGGGGATGGTTGGTTCGGGATTTTGATGTGTTTGGGTTGAAATCGGAACGCTTGGTTCCTTAAGTTAACCATAAAAGACCAAGTTTGACTTCGGTCAACATTTTGAGAAAAGGACCCTGGAATCGAGATTTGACGGTTCCAATAGGTTCGTATGATGATTTTGGACTTAGGCGTATGTCCGAATCAGGTTTTGGATAACCCGGGAGCGTTTTGACGCTTAATAGTAAAAACAAAAATCAACTATTTGAAGGTTTAAAATTCTTTAAATTTGGTTTGGAGTAGATTTTGAGTAATTAAAGTCCGTTTGGAATTCCGAGTTTGGGAATAGTTCTGTATAGTGTTTTAAGACTTGCACGCAAATTTTCGTGTCATTCTGAGTAGTTTAAGTATATTTCGGCACATTGGAAGTAAATTGAAGAACTTGAAAATCTTATGTTTGAATCAATTTGGTTTAGGGTATGATTCTTAGATTTGATGTTGTTTTAACCGTTCTGAGAGTTCGAGCGAGTCCGTTTCATGATATTAAACCTGTTGGTATGTTCGGGCGGGGCTATGGGGGTCCCGAGTGTTAACCAGACGAGACTCAGACAAGTTTTGGGAAATTGAGCAAGGACTGAACCTCCCAGCTACTGTCATAATCGCACCTGCGCTTGGACAGCCATAGGTGCGAGCTCGCAGGTGGGAGCCACCAATTGCATGTGCGAACGAGAGAAGCCTGCCCAGCCATCGCAGATGCGAAGCATTTGGCGCACCTGCGAATGCGCAGGTGCGATGGCCTTGTGCGCAGAAGCGGAAAAATGTGCAGGTGCGAAGGGATGGGCGCACCTGCGCTTGCGCAGAAGCGAGCATTTCTTCCGCTGGTGCAGAACCAGGAAAAGAAGGAAAATGCGCACCTGCGAGGAATTTTCGCAGGTGCGAAAGCCGCATGTGCGGTACCTCTTCCGCAGGTGCGAAAAACCTGTCTGGGCAGAACCTTAAAACGGACGAAGACTCAGTCCATTTCTTTCTATTTTTCATCCATTGTTGGGCGATTTCAGCGCTCTTTGTGAGGAGTTTTTAACTATCAACTTGGAGGTAAGTTAATTCTACACCCTTTGAGTTAAATACATAGATTATGGGTAGATTATAACTAGTAAATCTTAGAAATCAAGGGTTTAGGTGAAAAACCTAGATTTTTATAAAAATGAGATTTTGACCACGAAAATAGTTATGGAATTGGGTAGAAATTATATATTTAAGTTCTTGAGATTATGGGTAACGTTTTCATCCTAAAATTTCCAAAATCCGAGCACGTGGGCCCGGGGTGAATTTTAGGAATTTTACCATTTTGTATAAGGTAATTTATTTAATAGATAAATTTCGAATCATTTAGCATATATTAATTATTTTGTATAATATTTGGATAGTTTCGGATTTTTCGGCGTCGAATCGAGAATTCAACGCGACGTGCTAATCGGAAAGTGGACCTTGAGACGAGGTAAGTCTCTTATCTAATCTTATGAGGGGAAAATTACCCCATAGGGATTAAATTAAATAATTGTTGCTAATTGCGGGGGCTACGTACGCACGAGGTGACGAGAGTCCGTGCGTAGCTACTATTAATGCTAATGTCCGGGTAGTTTAGGACTCAAAGCATGAATTACTTGTGTAAATTGTATTCTTTGTTTAATTAATATTAATCGATATGTATATATGAATATATTGTGAATTGTTAGATAAAGATATTAAAGGATGGAAATCTCATATGCTTGATTTTCTGTTTAAATTAATTAATTGTCAAAAGAAATTGTTCTTCCTCCCGAATTTATCCTATAATAAATATACTCTCCTTACGGAGGTACATAAGAAAATGTCCTCCTTTCTTGTGGAGCGGTCTGAATGCCTCGGCATGATAGATGCATCTATGGATCATGCCGCACGTCCCTCGGCAGTGTACACGATACTCTGGATCGGGCCGTACGTCCTCGGCAAAAATCGTGCTTAATAATAATAATTACACGATACCTTAATAGTTTATTTTAGCTTGCGAAGCTAATTGATAAATTGGAAATCTTTGAAATTTAATGAATTATTATTCCTGCTTGTTAAGGAATTAATGTTATTCCTGTAAATGAGACTAATTGATAAATTAAAAATTTATTGAAATTGAATTGCAGCTTGTAAAGCTATTTGATAAATTGAAAGTTTATTGAAATTGCATGATTTAATTAATAAATTGGAAAATTGTTGCATTTGTTGGATTCTTATTATTTCTGCTAATTGAATAAAATTATTGTTAACTATGTGAACCATGCTGGTTTGAATAATTATAATTTATTCCAATTATTATTATTGACCCATAGTGAGTGTTAAAGTCGGCTATCTTGTCTCTACCACTTCGAGATTAGGCTTGATACTTACTGGGTGCACGTTGTTTTCGTACTCATACTGCATTTGCTGCACATTTTATTGTGCAGATACATATATGTATAGCGGCCTTGTGGGCGCAGAGGTGTGGTTAATAATTGTGGGGACATGGGTGAGCTGCATTCTATATTACGATCCGCAGCTAACAGAGTCTCTTTCAGAGTTATTATATTTTCCTGTCTAATTTGTATCCTGGACAGATGCTGTATTTTATTTTTAATTCCCTAGTAAATGCTCATGCACTTATGACACCGATTTTGGGAATGGTTGTGAATTGTTTAGAAATTTAGCTGCAAAAATATTTATCATTTACTCTATGAGTTTTATCTCTATAATATTATTAAAGAAATTTTTATTTCAAAAATACTAAAATGGGTAATTAAGTTAATTGATTATGGTTGGCTTGCCTGACAGTGGTGTCCGGCGCCATCACGGCCTTTTTGGATTTTGGGTCGTGACAACATGGTATCAGAGCACTAGGTTCACTTAGGTCTCACGATTCATGAGCGAGTCTAGTAGAGTCTTGCGGATCGGTACGGAGACGTCTGCGCTTATCTTCGAAAGGCTACAGGGCTGTTAGGAATACTTCCCTTCTTGATTCCTCATCGTGCGATTCGATTCCTTTGAGGCTTATGCCTACATTTCCTTCCTATTCAATCTTATGCGATGTGAAGCGCTTGTTATACATTGACGATCGAGGAAATTTTTAATGGTACTACAGATGTAGTGCAGGATGCTTCTCCCTGTGTAATTAATTGGGCTATTGCCATCGCCTTGCGGAAGGACGCTCTGTCGTTTCAAGTTAAGCATCAGTACTACCTAAGGTTTTGAAATTTGGCATAGATTGTTACGACGATTCGTGCGTTGTTATCGCACAGTGTTTATGAAATGGTAAAATACCCGTCTATGTGTCAGGGCAGTAAATGACTTGAAAGAAGGTTTTCTCAGTACATGATTCATAGGTTCCATGTTTTAATTTCAGCAGAGAAAAGGCAATCAGACTATGAATGTTCAGGTTTGGGGTTGATGGAGTAACGAAGTTTGATATTTTTGAGTGTGGTAGAGTTCTCAATTTTGATGTGGTGTCGTCGCCTTGTAAAATGCGTTAAGGTTCGCTGGTGTTATGGTTTTCTTCAACTCGCCTTCACGACGGGGTGTTAGGAATTGGTATAGGGGAAGCAGTCGTTAGAGATCGCGGTGCACAGTGATTCAGGATCGAAGCAGCATTTCTAGTATTGATGTCTCGAGAAGGATGATCGTCAGAAAGGTTTAAAGTTGGTAACGAGCTATTGGTTCAAGTGCTACAAAGACAGATTTTGAGTTAAGGCAACAACTGGGCAGCGAAGGATGAGGAAGGGCATGTGGAAGGTGCCTTGCGGTGGTTAGGTTCCGAGAAGGCCAAGTGTAAGAAAACAGAAGTCGAGTAGTTGCTTAAAGGAGAAGGGTATGATCAAAGTGGGAGAGTGGCAAAGTAGCATATGGGTTACATGGTAGGATGATTACAAATCTTGAAGAAACGTTTGGAGTGATTTGGGATATAGAATGGATAGTGACTAGGTCTATGGACTTAAGTTGTAATATTAGCCGCTATATTGAGGAAGATTAGATACAACAAGAGGGAGTTGCTTGATATGAAGAAGGATACAACATGACTTTGGATTGGAATGTATTGTCACACCTTTAGCTGATGTCCATGAGGAGTGAACAGACTGATGCAGCTAGTGAATGAGCTTTGACTCAGGATGATCTACTGATTTCGTAGTAATTGCACCCAGTGTAGCGACATTGGATTATGTCAGCTTGTAATTTCCACAGGTGGGTTATCTCTTGTGAGCAGGTTAGCGGTTGCGTGGTGTTGACAAAGCTTCTGCGAAGAATTCTACTGGCTACCCGGTAAGAGATTTAATATGTAAATGTGGTTAGTGGTTCGGAGTGTTTATTAAAGGTTAATAGAAGGATTCTGAGAAAATTTGGCGAGTTGCGTGTGCAGGATCATGTCAACGATGAAGAAAGAATCTCGGTGGATTCCAAAATTTTGTAATTGTAGCTTCAAGCTAAGTGGGAGAGCCCCACCGTCTATGATTGGATTGCGTAGTGTCAACTTGTGCGGTTTCTGGTTATCGGTGTATTGGTGGGTCATTGCAACTAAGGAAAGAAAATATCAGTGGTAATTTGAGCAATGTATTTGAGGAATGTGCGCCATATTTGGCCTTATTAATTCATATTCAGGTTTTTGGAAGACTCAGAGTTTATGCTTCATGTAGATGTAATGCACAGGAAAGTGAAATAGTCGGATGTTTCCTTGATAAAGTGTCCATGTGCTAGCAGGGCCTTGGTATTGATCATGTTTGGGAACAAGTCAGAGAAAGTGACTCTCAATAACGGTCCTAGTGGATTCAAAAATTTTGTTTTACGGCCAAAAAACTAAAATTCCAACCGATTACCATATTTTCGTGTGCCGCCTTCCGAGTGGGTCGGACCCCTCCGGACTTGGATTGCCTTAAATGTTTTCGGAATATTAAATACGACCTAAGGAACTATAGTCACCGTCCCGCCATGACCAAGTGTGGTGTCAAAGGATCTCGAGTCTATAGTATGGTTGAGTATCAAACTTTTGCAGCAGATTATGAAACGGGGCTTGGAGTACTCTACGTTATCTTCGGGTTGTGGTGTAGCATTGGAAAAATGGAAGAAAATAACTTCGGATTCACAAAAGATGTATCAGAATGTGTGTACCAGTTGAAGATGTAAAAAGTGCACACAAGAAAGGATATGAGATAATTAGTAGGTTTTGAAATAGCGTGGTCTCGTGAAATAAGGTCACTTGGGATGAGTGCGGATTTGAGTTCATGATGTAATGAATGGAGCTATTATTATTTCTAAGGCAAGTTGAGAGTAAATTGAGAAAAGACTGATCGGCTAACAATGGTTGAATCGGCACGATGGTGGCAATGATCAGTTTCTTCAGCGCATTGAATTATGCATGTGATTTGTGGCGGTACGTGCGAGGCTTGACGGCTGCCTTAATTGATTTTATTTAGAGGAATTCAAGTATTATGACATGTTATGTGTAGAGGGATCCCAGAAGAGTTATGGTGGTTTAAACCCCTACCTGAGGCCGGTATTTTCTATGGATATGGGAATTCAGTCACGTGTTGCAATGGTTCTCTTGAAATGAGTTAAGAAGAAGGTTTCTATATGATGAAGTGTTTACCCTATTAGTGGTTCGGGAGTTATGATGAAATTCTTGTACTCCTACGCATTGGCATGGTTAAGTGCACTAATTAGCATGGGATTCGAAAGTTGAGGATTTAAGATTTCGGTTCGGTGTTGACAAGGATGTCATGAGCTCGGATGAGCAGGAAAGGGATTTAGATGTTTAAAGTAATATGGTATTATTTTTGGCATCATCTAAGGTCGATGTCAGGTGTAAGAGACCTTGTGTATTGGTTTGTGGATTCTTGATATGCTTTACAACATTAGTGTAAACGGTAACATGGATGTGCAGACTTGTTACCTGGTGCGGAAGATCGTGCAAGCATGTCTCACGGAAAGATTGTGTAAGAGTGACATGTAGTCACTTGATTGAGTGAAGATTGAAACCAAGTATGAAGATTGTGGTAATATCGCTGATTCGAGAATTTATGCCTGGAGGGCGCTCGGTTCATTTGGTTGTCGACTGTGGAAGTATTGTTCCGGTTATGATGGCTATTCTTGTATGTTATGGGAAAAAAGGGTTATTATGGATACTTGAAAGGTTATTAGCCTAGTACGATGCGATCAGAATCGACTTGAGGTTTGTGGATGGATTTGAATATGAATATGGGCTCTATATCAGGCCGAATGTGTTCATTTCAGCATAGCATCTCCCTATGGAGGAATATTCAGACGTTGGATGTCGTCTCGTCGTCGGTTATTTCATGTAATACTATATTGTGCCGCGTGAGTTGTGAAACGGCTTGATAATTTTCTTATGTGTTGAGGTTCCGCATAGCGATGATGTTATGTGAGCAGGATGGCTCTCGAGATTCAGATCATATATCGGACCTTAGTTGTGCTTGAGTTTGGTAGCGTATGGCATTGTCGGTCCTTCCGAGGATGGTATTATGCACTTAGCGTGCTTGTGTCCGATGTTCGGATATTTTGTAAGTAATGAGCATTCTAGCTCGGTAAGTATTTTCTTATACATTCTTTTTGTGCGGATCGGGTTGCACGCTGCAACAGTGTGATGTTGAGTACAGTTCCCTATATTCTATTTTGTGTGTTTTGTGTCCCATTTTCTGAGGAAGGTTCATGATACCTTTTCAGTTGTTTAATTAGTCACGCGAGTTGAGTAATCCTTTCCATAGTCTGTTTTGGGTCGTGACACTGTAGTGTTTTTAGTTCAGGGTGGCTTTAGGAAGTATATTTTATTTATACATTGATGCTTGACTTGTGCCCTTGCCGGGCTTATACTTTTGTACGGATATTTGTGCCCTTGCCGGGCTTGTTTTACCATTATTTATCATGTGCTCTTGCCGGGCGTAGTTTGTGATTGGTGATATATTTGCGAATTAGTCACTTTTGTTATTGTATTTTATTTATATTTATTTATTTATTTATTTTCTTTAGTAGTTTTTAGTTTATATTATTTTAATCTCTTTAGTAGTAATATACTTTTCAATAAAAAATTTTGGGTTTTCTTTTATGCTACGGTTCTTTCCCGAGGAATATTTTTATGTTGAACTGGGTGACTTTCCCCTATGATGGATTGCATGACAACTTTCATAAGGGAATTAGTCTTGTTTTGTTATGTGGAGATTGTTGGACTGTTTGGTACTAATAAAATAAGTCTCTTGTATGTGAAGTGTGAATTACGAATACCCCTCCGAATTTTGGTTGTAAATTGAAAGAAGTAAGTTGCATGGGGAAGAATAATTTGTGTGATAATGTTTTGGCTCATTTTGTGACTCTTTGCTCACTAGTTGGCATGATATTGCTCTAATTATTCTTATTAAGAAGTGAAATTGATCCGTCTTGATTAGTTCATGTGCCATGTGTGTTAGATTTTGTTAAAAATAATTTTTGTTTTTACTATTATCATCTAGAACTTGCCAGGTTGGTCTTTCAATGCTAATGTTAATTACGTTTGGTTGGAGGGATGACTTTAGGCATTATTTGTGATCTTTGAAAAAGCTTGTTTAGCCTTTTGAGCCTACCATTGCATAAATACTAGTATTAGCACCCGCGCGGATGCGCGGACACTAATCATGTCAAATATTTAAGTTATTTGAATTATATGTAAATAATATTAAAATTTAAACTTTCTCTGTAAATATATATAATCATTGGATATTAATAATAAATACTACATGAAAACAATTAACCATTTCTTCTATTTTTCTTTTTTGATACCATTCTCGTCGGTGTCATTGGATCCTAAAAATAGCCAGGAAGCAAAATAATAACTCATATTTATGGCAAAATAATCAAATATTGAGATTATGAATGACTCTTTGGATACGACTTGACTCTTTTACTACTATTTGAACTCTTATTTTGTGTGTTGATATCTCTTAAAAAATATTTATTTTTTAAAATTTCAGTTTCTAAAATATTATTTTTCAATAATAATTATTTTTATAATAATATAAGTTAAAATATTATCCTTAATTCAAAACTCATTTTAGTTGGCTATCTACAAATTTAAAAAATTCTGTAGCCAGTGAATTGTTTTTCCAGTATGACTCTATTTTGATATTTAACATTAACCATGTTAAATATCTGAGTTATTTGAATTATATGTAAATAACCTTAAAATTTAAGCCTTCTAAATAATTATAGATAATAGTTAGATATTAATTAAGAAACACTACATAAAAAAAAAACTAACATTTTCTCAAATTTAGTAGTGATAATTTTATTTTTACACTATTCTCATTTGTGTCATTGGAACCTAAAAATAGCTACAAAGCGAAATAATAACTCATATTTATGGCAAAGCACAAAAGTTGACACAATATAAACTATTCTTTGGCTACGACATGACTCTTTTACTACGACTTGAACTCTTATTTGGTGTGATATTATCTTTCAAAAAATATTTCTATTTTGAAATTCCAATTTCTAAAACTTTATATATATATTTTAATAATGATTATCTTTATAATGATGCAAGTGAAGATATTATCCTTAATTTAAAATTAACTTTAATCGGCTATCTAAAAATTTATATGATTCTTTAGCCGGAAAAACTTTATTTCAGTATGACTCCATTTTAAGTTTATCATTATCTCTAGCCACAGACTTTGAATTTTTAATACCCTATATATACAAAAAATTTGTTCTTTGAATCATTAAATGTTAAATTAATTAATTGTTATTATATAACATTGCATATATTGTCTTAACATTGCCAAGTAGTTTATTTTTCGATACCATACTTAGCTTAACCTCAATGCAAACTACTCAAATTGCATTTAAATTCAAATTTGACTATCATATCAGTTTATTAGTAATAGTGATTTTTTAAAAACGACACACAATGTAAATAAAAAATAATATTCTAACATATCCTTATCTTATAATCTATGTATTTGAGTTGAAAAGAATATTTCAAATCGATGAGATTAGCTTCCAAAATTTTTATATTCAACAAAGATGAAATATAAGAAGAAATTCGTTGTCATCTCTTATTTATGGTTTTTGGATCTTTCATACATTTGTTTTCAATATTTATTTTCTTTTATCTTATTTTTTATGTCATTCTTTCTTTTGTTACAAAAAATTAATTTATTTCACTATAAAAGGATGAGTTTTAATAGAAATTGTCTACGTAAGAACTTTCTTTATATTTTTAATCTTTGGTTGAAATTCTTTCATATTTTTCTTTTGGCTTTATCTAATCAGCCTAAATAGGTGCATACCCGACCACTTAAATTAAAAAATTGAAGAATATGTAATTTATATATAATCCATATATAATATGTGTATAATCGTGTGTTGTCGGTATATCATCTATTTATATTAGCTATAAAAAGTAAACAATAAATCTGGCCGGATATTTATGTAAATATTTCATAAGATTTTGGTTTTTTGAGTTTATCCATGATATGACTTCTATTATAATAATTTTAAAAACTCTCTACTAATATTCAAAAATATCTTATCTTTTTATTATCTTTGAAGTAGAAAAAAGTAAAGAGTTCTTTCGAAATAATTTGTTTACATTTAAAAAAAATTCACGCCATACCAATTTGTTTTTAAAAATATACTCTCTGTTACACTTGAAAATTGCTATAGAAACTATCAATTAGAAACCAATATCTTTCTTGTTGAGTTCGAGAAAAAAAAACCTTTCACATAATCTAATGATTCAAAACTAATATTCTTCAACGAAAAAAAATATTATACCCTTGCAATATTGGCTTGACTGTAGCTAAATGAAGGGGTTTCAACTTATACCCTTCAATTCCTAGAATGTGCTAAATTGAAATTAATGATAGCAATTGTATAGCCAAAGTTTCGTTATTTGTTTATACAAATTGACTCTTCAAACAAATATTCTTCAAAAAAAAAGAAGAAAAAAACAATTTTTTTTTTAATATTGACTGATTTTTGTGATGTTTCTTTCTCTAGCATGTATGTTTGCTTCATTATATATGTAAGTAAACTTTTATTCTATTTTTAAACTCTTTTTTGTTATTTGGATAAACATAGACGTGTACCCTATATATTATATTTATTTTAAAAGAAATTCGCTTTATTCAAATCTAGCTACAGTTTTTTAAAGAACTATAATTATAGGGTTTTAAATGTGAAAGAGTTTTATAGTTATAAGGAGTATTTTTGTTTTTGCCAGAGGCGAAGTAGTATTTAAATAATTAGAAAAGATAATAAAAGTTCCTAACATGATTGCATATGATCACTAACCGAATTAAGTATGATAACATGATAAAAAAAGATAAATTTTTATTTTTAATTAAAATTCGAATTTTAAAACTTAATCTATAAATTCAAAATTATCTTTTAATTCAAATATCTATATATATATATATATATATATATATATATATATATATATATATATATATATATATATATATATATATATATATTATCACTTGTTAACCCCATTTGAGCTTTTAATCTTTTCTTTGTCTAAGACGTTACCAACCTTTACCCTTTTGTAAAATAATTCCCTCTTTTGAACCCGTCCCTCCTTGAATATTAAGAATGAGGCTAAAAGCCTAAGTTGGGGGTGTTGGTATTAATTGGGAAATGGTGAAGATGTACATTGTGTGTAGAAGCATATACCTCAAAGTTGTTTATATGAATATACTCAAGCTCCACTAGAAAAGCAAAAGAAAATATTGTCACGACCCGAAATTCCCACCTTCGGACCGTGATGGCACCTAACATTTCACTTTCTAGGCAAGCCAATGTTAGAATAACATTATCCATTTTTAAAATATTTTTTAAATTTATTAATAACAAGGAAGCAAATGTGAAAGCAATTTTGAAATAATCCATAATAATAACGGTGTCTAAATACCATCCCAGAATTAGTGTCACAAGTGCATGAGCTTCTAGAATAAATACAATTAAAGGTCTGAATAAAATAAAACTGTCTGAAAATAAACACACAGCTGGAGTACAATAGACGGGGACTTCAGAACTGCGGACACCATGCAGTTATACCTCAAGTCTCCTCTGATAGCTGAAATCCGAGCAAGTCTATGGTACGCCGTTGGGACCAACTCCAAAATCTGCACAAGAAGTGCAGAGTGTAGTATCAGTACAACCGACCCCATGTACTGGTAAGTGCTGAGCCTAACCTCGACGAAGTAGTGATGAGGCTAAGGCGGTTCACTTACATTATCATGTACGCAATATTAGTAACAACAACAATAATAAAAATAAATCAGGTAATTCATTTATAATAATTGAAGGCAACTCAGCAGTCATAACCAATTATCATTTCCATTAATTCTATTGCAGCGTGCAACCCGCTATCACAATATATTCATATTTAATTCTGTTGCAGCGTGCACCCCGCTCTCATAATATATTCACATTCAGTTCTGTTGCGGTGTGCAACCCGCTCCTCCAATATATTTATTTTTAATCAAGTCTGTTATATATTTATTTCAATCAAGTATATATATAGACTTTTAAATAAGTCTGTTGCGGCGTGCAACCCGATCCTCCAATATTGACTTTTTAATACGTTTGTTGCGGCGTGCAACCCGATCCTCTAATATAGACTTTTTAATAAGTCTGTTGAAGCGTGTAACCCGATCCTCCAATATGGACTTTTTAATAAATCTGTTACGACGTGCAACCCGATCCTCCAATATAGACTTTTTAATAAGTTTGTTGTGGCGTGCAACCCGATCCTCCAATATTTACTTTTTAATAAGTCTGTGGCGGCGTGCAACCCGATCCTCCAATATATATCCATTTCAATCAATTCTTATAGAAGAAATTCCCCAATAAACGCAACAATTAGTATAAAATCATAAGACAACAAGCATACAACAATTATAATTTAATTATGAAACAAACAATGACAATTAACAATTTATTATAGAAATCAGGGAGAAAATAGGCAGTTTAATATTTGATATGCTAAATGTCAACTAACAATTAAAACACATAATTCAAATAGCATGTAACAATTAATGCAGGAATTCAAGAATTAATATTTTGACAAAGAATAAGAGAGAAATAATTATTATAGTAATTAATTTATGATTAAAAATAATTTATAATTTTTTAAGTAAGCAGGCAAACAATTAATTTGACGACGTATAGACACTCTTCACCTCGCCTATACGTCGTTTACATGCAATTCACATAACAAACAATTTAAGGGTTCTATTCCCTCAAGTCAAGATTAACCCCGACACTTATCTCGCTTTGCAAATTCCAATCAATTATTCAACCACAGCTTTTCCTTTTACATTTTCCTTCGAAAGCATCAAATCTATTCACAAACAATTCAATATATTCAATACTAATCATAGAAATTAATTCCATATGAATTAATAAATTTTTCGGATAAAAATCAAAAATTTATTAAAATATTCGACAGTGGGACCCACATTTCAAATTCTGGAAAAACTCACGAAAACCGAACACCCGTTCCGATACGAGTTCAACCATACCACATTTGTCCAATTCCGATATCAAATGGACCTTCAAATCTTAATTTTTCGTTTTCGAAAAGTTTTACAAAAATTCCAATTTCTTCCATCTAAATCCGAAATAAATGATGAATATAGATAAGGATTTGTGAAATACAATCACTATATGATAAAGAACACTTACCCAGTCCGAAATACGGACCCGAGGTCAATAAATCCAACATCAGTAATTTCTTAAAAATCATTAAGCTTTCAAGCTTTTAATATTTCATCAAAATTCCATAACTCGGGCTAGGGACCTCGGAATTCTATTCCGGGCATACGCCCAAGTCCCAAATCATGATACGGACTTACCAAAATTTTCAAAACACTGATCCGGGTCTGTTTGCTCAAAATGTTGACCAAAGTCAACTTAGTTGAGTTTTAAAGCTATATTTCCCATTTTAATCCATTTTTCACATAAAAACTTTCCGAAAAATTATACCGACTGCACACGCAAGTCGAGGAATGATAAATGGTGCTTTTCGAGGTCTTAGAACACAGAATTACTTATTAAATTTAAAGATGACATTTTGGGTCATCACAAATATATGTATAAAGAAAAATAGAGTCTTGAGAAGATTAGAGAGGTACTTTAAGGTGGTTCTATGTTGGTAACTAGATGTCAATAAGGTCTATGTGGTTTAAAAAGAAGCAAAGTGCAAAACGATAGATAAATATGAGTAGAGTTCAAGGAGGGTATAGTCACTTGTATCCCAAATGCTTATCCTACACTTCCCTAAGCCTACGTTACAAGATTAAGAAGTCTTTATGGGATCTCCAACCAATCGTTCTTAAATAGGCAGCGAATAAAAATAAGGGCAAGCTTATGGCATGATATTTTGTAACTTTTGAAATTTTTTGTTGAGAGTGAGTGTCTTTGTGCATTTGTCCCTTGTGTTGTTATTGTAAATATGGTGATTTAGGGACTTTCTTTCCTGTGAGGGCACATGGATTATGATGTATTGGTGACATTGATATATTTTGAATTGAGTAAATTGAGCATATGTAGTAGACTAGTGCTTTTGAGTCACTTCTTGAGGCTTGGTTGTTGTCACTTGATAAATTTGAAACTCCACTCTTGAGTTTGAGTTTTAAATGAGGGAGTTATTTGGTTGAGTCACATGCTTGAGCCTAATTATTAGTACCAACCAAAGCCATAAGTTTTATACTTAATTAAAAATGTAATTTGGAAATGATAGCGATGCTAATTGTGCTTTGAATGGTAGAGCCTCGTTGAATTTTTGGTTTTGATTTGCTTGAGGACAAGCATGTCACGGCCCAAAATTCAAAAGGGTCGTATAGCGCCGGGCACCACTGTCAGGCAAGCCAACCATAATCAATAACTTAATTACCCATTTTAGTATTTTTGAAATACAAATTTCTTCAATAAATAGTAAAGATAAAACTCATAGAGTAGATGATAAATAATTTTAGCAACTAAATTTCTAAACAATTCACAACCATTCCCAAAATCCGGTGTCACAAGTGCATGAGCATTTACTAGGGAATTAAAAATAAAATACAGCATCTGTCCAGAATACAAATTAGATAGGAAAATATAATAACACTGAAAGAGACTCTGTTAGCTGCGGATCGTAATATAGAATACAGCTCACCTATGTCCCCCATAATTATTAACCACACCTCTGTGCCCACAAGGCTGCTATACATATATGTACCTGCACAAGAAAATATGCAGCAAGTGCAGTATGAGTACAAAAATAACGTGTGCCCAGTAAGTATCAAGCCTAATCTCAAAGTGGTAGAGACGAGATGACCGACTTTGACACTCATTATGGGTCAATAAAATTAAATAATCATGAAATAGAATTATTTATATCAACGTGATTCACAGAGTTAACAGTAATTTTATTGACCAGTAGAAATAATTAAGAATCCTTCAAATGCAACAATTACCAATCTATTAATTAAATCATTCAATTTCAATAAAACTTTCAATTTATCAAATAGTTTTACAAGCTGCAATTCAATTTCAATAAATTTTCAATTTATCAATTAGTCTTATTTACAGGAATAACAATAATTCCTTAACAAGCAGGAATAATAATTCATTAAAATCCAACGATTTTTAATTTATGAATTAGCTTCGCAAGCTGAAATAAACTATTAAGGTATCGTGTGATTATTATTATTAAGCACGATTTCTGCCGAGGACGTATGGCCCGATCCAAAGTGTCGTGTATACTGCCGAGGGACGTGCGACACGATCCACAGATGCATCTATCCTGCCGAGGCGTTCGGCCCGCTCCACAAGAAAGGAGGACATTTTTCTTATGTACCTCCGGGAATGAGAATATGTTTATTATAAATAAATTCGAGAGGATGAACAATTTCTTTTAACAATTAATTAATTTAAACAGAAAATCAAGCATATGAGATTTTCATCCTTTAATATCTTTATCTAACAATTCATAATATAATCATATATATATCCATTAATATTAATTAAACAAAGAATACAATGTACATAAGTAATTCATGCTTTGAGTCCTAAACTACCCGGACTTTAGCATTAATAGTAGCTACGCACGGACTCTCGTCACCTCGTGCGTACGTAGCCCCCGCAATTAGCAACAATTATTTAATTTAATCCCTATGGGGTAATTTTTCCCTCACAAGATTAGACAAGAGACTTACCTCGTCTCACAGTCCACTTTTCGATTATCGCATCGCGTAAAATTCTCGATTCGATACCAAAAAATCCGAAACTATCCAAAAGTTATATAAAATATTTAATATATGTTCAATAATTTAAAATTCATCTATTAAATAAATTACCCTATCCAAAATGGTAAATATTCCTAAAATTCACCCCGGGCACAAGTGCTCGAATTCTGGAAATTTTCGGATGAAAACGTTACCCGTAATCTCAAGAACTTGAATATATCATTTCTATCCAATTCCATAACCATTTTCGTGGTGAAAAATCAAAAATACCAATTTCTAGGTTTTTCTTTTAAAACTCCAAATTTTTTACAAATTTTCATGTCTAAATCCATGTATAAACCTTGTATATAACTCACAACTAGTAGGAATCACTTACCTCATGGTTGATGGTGGAAATGGTGCTCAAATATCGTCCCCAAAATCGGCTCCCTTGAAGAAATGGAGTGGAAATGAGTCCAACCCCCGTCTTTAATAGAACACTGCCCAGAACCGTTCTTCTTCGCGTTCGCGACAAATGCCTCGCGTTCGCGAAGGCCAAATGTTCCTGCCCCAGTATTTCCACTTCGCGTTCGCGTAACCAGTATCGCGTTTGCGAAGGCCTGTCCATGCAAGGAGTCGCGTTCGTGTTCAAGCCATCGCGTTCGCGTAGGCCAAATAGCCTTAGGCTCGTCTCCTCCTTTCTTCTACGCGTTCGCGATTGACCCTTCCCATTCGCGTAGTTTCCTCAGTCAATCCCTCCGCGTTCGCGAACTACACCTCGCGTTCGTGAAGGCAAAAACCCAGCGGCCTCAAAAATCCTCTTCGCGTTCGCGACCCACTGATCGCTTTCGCAAAGCACAAGATAGCAACCACCATTTTCCTTCTTCGCGGACACGGGAGTCCCTTCGCGTTCGCGAAGAACAAAACCAGAACCAGCAAACCAACAGCAACTTCTCATCCAAATTCGATTCGAAACCACCCCGAAACTCACCCGAGCCCCTCGGGACCTCAACCAATTATACCAACAAGTCCTAAAATATCATACGAACTTAGTCTGAACCTCAAATCACATCAAACAATGCTAAAACCACGAATCATCCTTCAATTCAAGCTTAATGAAACTTAAATTTTCCAATATCTACATTCGGTACCGAAACCTATCAAATCAAGTCCGATTGACCTCAAATTTTGCATACAAGTCTTAAATGACATAATAGAGCTATGAAAATTTTCGGAACTGGATTCCGACCCTGATATCAAAAATTCAACTTCCGGTCAAACTTCTCAAAAAAACCTTCAAATTTCTAGCTTTAGCCAAATGACTCCAAAATAACCTACGGACCTCTGAATCCACTTCCGGACGCGCTCCCAATTCCAGAATCACCATACGGAGCTATACCCATACTCGGAATCACAAACGGACATCGATAACCTTGAAATACACTTCAACCCAAATTTATGGAATTCTTCCAAAATGTTAACGTCCACAATAGGTACCGAAACACTCACGGGTTATCCAAAACCCCATACGAACATACGCCCACGTCCGAAATCATCATACGAACTTGTTAGAACCTTCAAATCCCGATTCTGATATCGTTTACTCAAAAATCCAACTTTAGTCAATTCTTCCAACTTAAAGCTTCTGAAATGAGAATTGTCTTTCTAGATCAACTCTGAACTTCCCGAAATTTAGTTCCGACCACACGTACAAGTCATAACACCTGAAATGAAGCTACCCAATGCCTCGAACCGCTGAATGATGTGCTAGGGATCAAAATGACCGGTCGGGTCGTTACATTCTTTCCCACTTAAATATACGTTCGTCCTCAAACGTGCTAAGGAGTGTTCCGGAGTTATCCAAAATTACTGTTTAACACCTCGTGCACCTACCCGTGCTACCACACCTAGTTGAGCACATTAACTAGAGCCAATCTGAAAATTCTCCCCTTTATTTAGGCAAATAAGCCTTAGAGCCCAATTCTAACATCCAGAATTCTCCACCATGCCTGTTTCCAACCTTTGAATGTCGTATCAATCAATACACGATGTACCAATATAGGATTGCATACCTTTGTTGAATTTAAACCATGCACCGCATCATTCACATGACTATAATAACATCCTCCGATAACACTAGCCAAAATTCCACGAATGTGATGTTCACAACACACCTCATGATATCTATAATTCCTGTTCCAACTCTTGAATTGCTTCCACGATGGAAGAAATGTGTAGAAATTCATAACCAACTACTGAGTCAACAAATTATTGAGTTTCTCCTTCTGACAAGAACCATTGCCTCATTATGGACCAAATAATGGTATTTGCTCTTTATTATGCTTCATATAATACGATCGTACTAATCCCGAATCCAATAACCCCGTCTCACTTAGTATAAGCTGCTCAGGCAATAAGCCACCTCAGACATGACTAAAAGTCTCATATGACGCCACAATGAGCTAATAAGCTACGGTCTCGATTGCGATACATAAGGAAAACAGACTATGGGAAGGATTACCCAACCCACGTGATAAATTAGGCAACCGAAAAGGTGTCATGAACCTTCCTCAGAAAATGGGACACAAAACACACAAAATAGAATATAGGTGACTGTACTCGGCATCCCACTATTGTGGCGTGCAACCCGATCCACACATGATACCCGTGGCGGCGTGCCACCAGATCTGCACAAAAAGAATCTATAAGAAAATACTTACCGAGCTAGAATGCTCATTACTACAAAATATCCGAATATCGGACACAAGCACGCTAAGTGCATAATACCATCCCTGGAAGGACCGACAACGCCATACGCTACAAAACTCAAGCACAACTAAGGTGTGATATATGATCTAAATCTCGAGAGCCATCCTGCTCACATAACACCATAGCTACGCGGAACCTCAACACATAAGAAATTTATCAAGCCGTTTCACAACTCATACGGAACAATATAGTATTATATGAAATAACCGACGACGAAATGACATCTAACGTCCGAATACTCCTCCATAGGGAGCTTTTATGCTGAAATGAACACATCCAGCCTGATATAGAGCCCGTATTCATGTCTAAATCCATCCACAGACCTCAATCCGATTCTGATCGCATCGTACTAGGCTAATAACCTTTCAAGGATCCATAATAACCCTTTTCCCATAACACACAAGAATAGCCATCATAATCGGAACAAACTTTCACAGTCCACAACCAAATGAACCGAGCGCCCTCCAGGCATAAATTCTCGAATCAGTGATATTACCATAATATTCATACTTGGTTTCAATCTTCACTCAATCAAGTGACTATATGTCACTCTTACACAATCTTTCCGTGAGACGCGCTCCCACGACCTTCCGCACCAGGTAACAAGTCTACACATCCATGCTACCGGTTACACTAATGCTGTAAAGCATATCAAGAATCCATAAATCAATACACAAGGTCTCTTACACCTGACATCGACCTTAGATGATGCCAAAAACAATACCATCTTACTTTAAACATCTAAATCCCTTTCCTGCTCATCCGAGCTCATGACATCCTTGTCAAACCAAAATCTTAAATCCTCAACTTTCGAATCCCATGCTACTTAGTGCACTTAACCACGCTAATGCGCAGGAGTATACGAATTCCGTCATAACTCCTGAACCACTATTAGGGTAAACACTTCATCATATAGAAACCTTCTTCTTAACTCATTTCAAGAGAACCATTGCAACCCGTGACTGAATTCCCATATCTGTAGAAAATACCATCCTCAAGTAGTGGTCTAAACCACCATAACTCTTCTGGGATCCCTCTACACATAACATGTCATAATACTTGAATTCCTCCAAATAAAATCAATTACGGTGGCCGTCAAGCCTCACACATACCGCCACAAATCACATGCATAATTCAATGCGCTGAAGGAACTGATCATTGCCACCATCGTGCCAATTTCACCATTGTTCGCCGACCCGTCTTTTCTTAATTTACTCTCAACTTGCCTTAGAAATAATAATAGCTCCATTCATTACATCACGAACTCAAATCCTCACTCATCCCAAGTGACCTTATTTCACGAGACCACGTTGATTCAAAATCCACGAATCTCATAGTCTTCCTTGTACGCATTTTTACATCTTAAACTGGTACACCCATTCTGATACTTCTTTTATGAATCCGAAGTTATTTTCTTCTGTTTCTCTAATGCTACACCACAACCTGAAGATACGCAAAGTACTCCAAGCCCCGTTTCATAATTTGCTGCAAAAGATCGATACTCAACCATACTACAGACTCGAGATCCTTAGACACCACACTTTAATTTTTTTTTTGAATTCACTAGGATCGTTATTGAGAGTCACTTGCTCTGACTTGTTCCAAACATGATAAATTCCAAGGCCCTGCTAGCACATGGACACTTTATTAAGGAAACATTCGACTGTTTCACTAACCTGTGCATTACATCTACACGAAGCATAAACTCTGAGTCTTCCAAAAACCTGAATATGAATTGATAAGGCCAAATATGGCACACATTCCCCAAATACTTTGCTCAAATTACCACTGATGTTTTCTTTCCTTAGTTGCAATGACCCACCGATAACCAGAAACCGCATAAGTTGACACTACGCAATCCAATCATAGACGGTGGGGCTCTCCCACTTAGCTTGAAGCTACAATTACAAAATTCTGGAATCCACCGAGATTCTTTCTTCATCGTTGACATGATCCTGCACACGCAACTCGCCAAATTTCTCGAAATTCTTCTATTAACCTTTAATAAACACTACGAACCACTAGCCACATTTACATATTAAATCTCTTACCTGGTAGCCAGTAAAATTCTTCGCAGAAGCTTCATCAACACCACGCGACCGCTAACCTTCTCACATGAGATAACGCTCCTGTGGAAATTACATGCCGACATATTCCAACGCCGTTGCACTGGGTGCAAATACTACAAAATCGGTAGATCATCCTGAGTCCGAGCTTATTCACCAGCTGCACCAGTTCATTCACTCCTCATGGACATCAACTAAAGGTGCGACAATACATTCCAATCCAAAGTCATGTTGTATCCTTCTTCATATCAAGCAACTCCATCCTATTGTATCCAATCTTCCTCAATATAGCAGCTAATATTACAACAAGTCCGTAGACCTAGTCACTATCCATTTTACATCCCAAATCACTCCAAACGTTCCTCAAGACGTGTAATCATCCTACCACGTAACCCATGTGCTACCTTGCCACTCTCCCACTTTGGTCAACCATCTCCTTTAAGTAACTACTCTGCTTTTGTTTTCTTACACTTGGCCTTTTCGGAACCTAACCACCGCAAGGCACCTTCCACATGTCCTTCCTCATCCTTCGCTGCCCAGTTGTTGCCTTAACTCAAAATCCGTCTCTGTAGCACTTGAACCAATAGCTCGTTACCAACTTTAAACCTTTCTGACGATCATCCTTCTCGAGACATCAATACTAGAAACACTGCTTCGATCCTGAATCATTGCACACCGCGATCTCTAACGACTGCTTCCCCTATACCAATTCCTAACACGCCGTCGTAAAGGCGAGTTGAGGAAAACCATAACACCGGCGAACCTTAATGCATTTTACAAGGTGATGATACCATATCAAAATTGAGAATTCTACCACACCCTAAAATATCAAGCTTCATTACTCCATCAACCCCAAACCTGAACATTCATAGTCCGATTGCCGTTTCTCTACTGGAATTAAAACATGGAATCTCTGAATCATGTACTGAGAAAACCTTCTTTCAAGTCGTTTACTGCCCTGACACATAGACAGGCATTCTACCATTACATAAACACTATGCGAAAATAACGCATGAATCGTCATAACAATCAATGCCAAATCTCAAAACCTTAGGTAGTACTAATACTTAATTTGAAATGACAGAGCGGGCTTTCACAAGGCAACCAAAATAGCCCAATTAATTACACAGGGAGAAGCATCCCGCACTACATCTGTAGTACCATTAAAATTTCCTTGATCTCCAATTTATAACAAGCGCTTCACGTCGCATAAGATTGAATAGGAAGGAAATATAGGCATAAGTCTAAAAGGAATCGAATCGCACGATGAGGAATCAAAAAGGGAAGTATTCCTATCAGCCCTGTAGCCTCTCGAAGATAAGCACATACGTCTCTGTACCGATCCGTAAGACTCTACTAGACTCGCTCATGACTCGTGAGACCTAAGTGAACCTAGTGCTCTGATACCATGTTGTCAAGACCCAAAATCCAAAGAGGCCGTGATGGCACCGGACACCACTGTCAGGTAAGCCAACCATAATCAATAACTTAATTACCCATTTTAGTATTATTGAAATAAAAATTTCTTCAATGAAATAGTAAAGATAAAACTCATAGAGTAAATGATAAATAATTTTAGCAACTAAATTTCTAAACAATTCACAACCATTCCCAAAATCCGGTGTCACAAGTGCATGAGCATTTACTAGGAAATTAAAAATAAAATACATCATCTGTCCAGAATACAAATTAGACAGAAAAATATAATAACACTGAAGGAAACTCTGTTGGCTGCGGATTGTAATATAGAATGCAGCTCACCTATGTCCCCACAATTATTAACCACACCTCTGCGCCCACAAGGCTGCTATACATATATGTTCCTGCACAATAAAATGTGCAGCAAGTGCAGTATGAGTACGAAAACAACGTGTACCCAAAAAGTATCAAGCCTAATCTCGAAGTGGCAGAGACGAGATGACCGACTTTGACACTCACTATGGGTCAATAATATTAAATAATCATGAAATAGAATTATTTATATCAACGTGATTCACAGAGTTAACAATAATCTTATTGACCAATAGAAATAATTAAGAATCCTTCAAATGCAACAATTTCCAATCTAATAATTAAATCATTCAATTTCAATAAAACATCCAATTTATCAAATAGCTTTACAAGCTGCAATTCAATTTCAATAAATTTTCAATTTATCAATTAGTCTCATTTACAAGAATAATAATAATTCCTTAACAAGCAAGAATAATAATTCATTAAATTCCAACGATTTTCAATTTATCAATTAGCTTTGCAAGCTGAAATAAACTATTAAGGTATCGTGTGATTATTATTATTAAGCACGATTTCTGCCGAGGACGTACGACCCGATCCAGAGTGTCGTGTACACTGCCGAGGGACGTGCGGCACGATCCATAGATGCATCTATCCTGCCGAGGCGTTCGGCCCGCTCCACAAGAAAGGAGGACATTTTTCTTATGTACCTCCGGGAATGAGAGTATGTTTATTATAAGATAAATTCGAGAGGATGAACAATTTCTTTTAACAATTAATTAATTTAAACAGAAAATCAAGCATATGAGATTTTCATCCTTTAATATCTTTATCTAACAATTCACAATATAATCATATTTATATCCATTAATATTAATTAAACAAAGAATATAATGTACACAAGTAATTCATGCTTTGAGTCCTAAACTACCCGTACTTTAGCATTAATAGTAGCTATGCACGGACTCTCATCAATTTGTACGTACGTAGCCCCCACAATTAGCAACAATTATTCAATTTAATCCCTATGGGGTAATTTCCCCCTCACAAGATTAGACAAGAGACTTACCTCGTCTCAAAGTACACTTTCCGATTATCGTATCGCGTAAAATTCTCGATTTGATGCCGAAAAATCCGAAACTATCCAAAAGTTATATAAAATAATTAATATATGTTCAATAATTCAAAATTCATCTATTAAATAAATTACCCTATCCAAAAAGGTAAAAATTCCTAAAATTCACCCCGGGCCCACGTGCTCGGATTCTGGAAATTTTCGGATGAAAACGTTACCCATAATCTCAAGAATTGAATATATCATTTCTATCCAATTCCATAACCATTTTCGTTGTGAAAAATCAAAAATACCAATTTCTAGGTTTTTCTTCAAAACTCCAAATTGTTTACAAATTTTCATGTCTAAATCCATGTATAAACCTTGTATTTAGCTCATAACTAGTAGGAATCACTTACCTCATGGTTGATGGTGGAAATGGTGCTCAAACATCGTCCCCAAAATTGGCTCCCTTGAAGAAATGGAGTGGAAATGAGTCCAACCCCCGTCTTTAACAGAACAGTGCCCAGAACCGTTCTTCTTCACGTTCACGACAAATGCCTCGCATTCGCGAAGGCCAAATGTTCCTGACCCAGTATTTTCCCTTCGCGTTTGCGTGACCAGTGTCGCATTCGCGAAGGCCTGTCCATGCAAGGCATCACATTCGCGTTCAAGCCATCGCGTTCGTGTAGGCCATATAGCCTTAGGCCTGTCTCCTCCTTTCTTCTATGCGTTCGCGATTAACCCTTCGCGTTCGCGTAGTTTCCTCAGTCAATCCCTCCACGTTCATGAACTACACCTCGTGTTCGCGAAGGCCAAAACCCAGTGGCCTCAAAACTCCTCTTCGCATTCGTGAGCCACTGATCGCGTTCGTGAAGCACAAGATAGCAACCACCATTTTCCTTCTTCGCGGACACGGGAGTCCCTTCGCGTTCGCGAAGAACAAAACCAGAACCAGCAAACCAGCAGCAACTTTTCATCCAAATTCGATCCGAAACCACCCCGAAACTCACCCGAGCCCCTCGGGACCTCAACCAATTATACCAACAAGTCCTAAAACATCATACGAACTTAGTCTGAACCTCAAATAACATCAAACAACGCTAAAACCATGAATCATCCTCCAATTCAAGCTTAATGAAACTTAAATTTTTCAACTTCTACATTCGGTACCGAAACCTATAAAATCAAGTCCGATTGACCTCAAATTTTGCACACAAGTCTTAAATAACATAACAGAGCTATAAAAATTTTCGGAACTGGATTCCGACCCCGATATCAAAAAATTAACTTCTGGTCAAACTTCTCAAAAAAACCTTCAAATTTCTAGCTTTAGCCAAATGACTCCAAAATGACTTACAGACCTTCGAATCCACTTTCGGACGCGCTCCCAATTCCAGAATCACCATACGAAGCTATACCCATACTCGGAATCCCAAACGGACATCGATAACCTTGAAATGCACTTCAACCCAAATTTATGGAATTTTTCCAAAATGCTAACTTCCACAACAGGTGCCAAAACACTCACGGGTTATCCAAAACCCCATACGGACATATGCCCAAGTCCGAAATCATCATACGAATCTGTTAGAACCTTCAAATCCCGATTCTGATATCGTTTACTCAAAAATCCAACTTTAGTCAATTCTTCCAACTTAAAGCTTCTGAAATGAGAACTTTCTTTCTAGATCAACTTTGAACTTCCCGAAATTTAATTCCGACCATATGTACAAGTCATAACATCTTAAATGAAGCTACTCAATGCCTCGAACCGCTGAATGACACGCTAGGGCTCAAAACGACCGATCGGATCGTTACAAAGCAAATGCTTTAAGTTGTGGGTGTTGATGAGTGGTGATTTTACCATTTACTCTAGTCTCTTTGCTTTAGTTTTTGCATATTGGAATTTGTATTTAAAAGTTAAAAATTGTTGAAATATACTGTGAATTCGAAAATCATTAATCCTTTCTATAATTTTCTGGTTTTTGCTTTAGTAAAGGTTCAGAACCCATTAATTATTGATGTATTTTAATTTTTGTATTAATAAAGGTTCAAAATTGCTGAAGTATAATATGAATTTGAAAACCAAGAATCGTTCATGAATTCTACACTAGTAAAAATTCAAAAACCAAGAATTATTCATAAATTTTGATAATCCAGCAATTCTTTGAATTACAACATAATTTATTGGGGTTCTACTTGCCAAAGATTCGAACTCCGATACCGATTGCTGGAATTGTGTGTTCGTATTTTTTGTTGGGGGTCGGGTGGGGGGAGTAAAAATACTAATTTCAGTGCATTATAGCCTGTTTGATTTGATTAAGCTTTTTTGGGGCCATTTTTTTTTTTTATGCCAAAAAATTGAAGTGTTTGGTCAAGCTTTTAGATGAAAAAGAAATGCTTTTGAGGAGAAGTAGAAGTAGTTTTTGAGAAGCAAAAAAAAAATAGGCTCTATCCAAAAGCACTTTTCTGAGAAGCACTTTTGAAAAAAATATACGTAGAAGCAGTTTTCACAAGAGACAACCTCTTGGTTGGAAGTGCATGGTATTCACCACTAGAGCAACTTACTCGTGTCAAAAGTGTTTCTCGTAGTAAGGTGAAGTTCTTGGAGGAAGGGAACCGAAGGTCTATCGGAAACAACATCTCAATCTCAAGGTAGGGATAAGGTTTGCGTACACACTACCCTTTCTAGACCCACTAGTGGGATTATACTGAGTTGTTATTATTATATATTATAAGTAATTTTTAAAAATTTGGTCAAACACTAATTACTACTCAAGAGTGCTTTTCTGAAAAATGGATGCGCCGACTAGTTAACACGAATTTTCAAGTTATATATAAAATGGACCAAACCGGATAAAATGTAAAAATATAGGCCAAATTTGATAGGAATATTGTTGAAAAAATGAAACAATATAACTACTCTTAAAATAATAGCCTATAAAATATAGTACATTTTTTTTATACATTCTATATGTTATATACAAAAATTATACAAATTTTATACATATTTTTCGGCTACCGAACATAAACAGTTAATGACACGGCTAAAAATGAAAAAGCCCAATATTGTCCCAACTGATAGATTCCTAATTAAATAATATATACAATCAAGTACCTCTATAATAATCTCATTTATTTTAAATACATAGAAAAAACTGGATATAATTAAAAATAACAGAGGTAAAATCGACTACCTGTGAGTTTATAACCAATATTATCCATTATCTTCGAGAGTAGGTTTATTTTTGTCTCTCGAATATAACCTTTAGCATATTTAGTCCCTTAAGTATACTAAAGTGGAGCACATTTAGTCTCACTGACACAATATGTTAAAAAACTAACGGTGTTACTAGGGGTGGACGTTCAGTCAATTTAGTTCGATTTGAAAATAATCGATTTGGTTTTCGATTTTGTAAAAGTAGTAACTAAAACCGAATTGAAATAAGTTCGGTTCAGTTCGGTTTTTTAATTTCGGTTCGATTTATTTCTAAACGGTTTTCGGTTTGAACATTATCATATTGGGCTCTCTCTATGTAATAATTGGACTGACGAATTTGTTGGTTTTCTTTCAAAATTTCGGTAAGTTATAATAAAATGGTAAGTTTGGATTAGGTCTTTGATGGACTTCAATATTGGCTTATATTATTACCTATAAGCTTAGCCTATATATAACTTAAAGAATCTATATGCTAATAATTCGTTTTTTCGGTTAACCGAACCAAATAAATTAATAATCGAAAACCGAACCGAAAAGCTAAAATTTTAAAATTTTAAACTGAAACCGAACGAAAAAACTGAATAGTCGATATCGAAATAAAAATATGTTCGGTTCGGTCGATTTTTTCGGTTCGAACCGAAATATGCCCACCCCTAAGTGTTACCCAACTCTGATTCATGAAGCAAATCTTCTGCTTTAAAGCAAAATATTTTCTCTCGTTTTATTAGATAATGCAAATTATCACTTTAA
The DNA here is from genome assembly GCF_000715075.1 of Nicotiana tabacum. Taxonomy (NCBI): domain Eukaryota; kingdom Viridiplantae; phylum Streptophyta; class Magnoliopsida; order Solanales; family Solanaceae; genus Nicotiana; species Nicotiana tabacum. The sequence goes on from NC_134099.1 coordinate 166,515,226, forward strand.
TTTCTCATTCTTAGATAATGTCTTCTAAAATTTTGACCTTGAAAATATCCCTTTCTGCGCCAGTTTTCAATGAGAAAATGACACTGTATAGTTGCTGTAAAAATAATAGCGAAAAAAATATATAAAATTTGTATATTTTTTTTATATATATACATGTAAAAATTTAGGTTGATTTTTTTTTTTAAAAAGTTAAAATTTTAAAAAAAATAGAGATGTCAAGATCACTTCTAAGCATATTATTGAAGGAAACGAATAACGAGGTTGTATTATCACTTTTAGCCCATGCGAGAAACTATTTACATATGGTAGCGGGAAAAGTATATAAATTTTGTATAATTTTTATATATTAACATACAAAATGTATATGTATATATATATTATTTTTACAACGGTTATACAATGTCATTTTTTCATTGAAAATTGGCAGAGAAGGAGATATTTTCAAGGTCAAAATTTTAGAAGATATTACCTAAAAATAAGGAATTAAAATGATAATTTGCGTTATCCACTAAAGGAGAGGAAACGTTTTGATTCACTTAAGTATATTTAATCATACTTAAGTGATTAAATATGCTCAATATTATATTTGAAGGATCAAAATAGACCTACATAAGGGACAATATTGGCCAAAAACTTATTAACGGTTGCAAATCATACCAAAGAATTGCCCGACCCGAAAGTCCTTCTAGCGGACTGGTCCATATAGAACAACTCAAATTGCGATTATCTCCAGCCTCAAACTATGCTCCAGCTTCTTTTATTCCATAGCTGCCAGCTCTCCTCAAGCTTTCTATCTGCAGCTTAACCAATTTGTATGTTCTCTTTTTCTTTCTCATCAAGATAGTTCCTTTCTCTTTATCTCTAATTTAGACACATATTCCCTTTTATCCCTTCTTCACCTTTTATTGTTAAAACACGAAGTTCAGTAAATTGGAATGCATATTTTTTTTTGGTATACATATAAATTGTTGAATCTGTTTGATAGCTAAGTGTTCTCAGTCACAGTGCAAGTTTACATTATTTAAAATCCCCTTGTTACATTTTATATACATAGTTAATTATCTCCCAATTATGTATTTATATATTAAGTTTGAACTTACTATCAGAAGGAATGCACTACTGACTTAAAATCTTAGATATATCCTTGTTTTTTGTGACTTTTACATGTTAATACAAGTTAATATTTGCTTCCTATATGATGTTAGCTCAAATTTGTGATGGTGTACCTAGGGGCGGAGCCAGGATTTCAAGCTTATGGGTTCGGAATTCTAATCGTTTTAAGTTACTGGGTTCTAAATTAATAATTTATACATATTCAATGGATTTTTTAAGCCAAATACAGGGTTCGAACCAAAGCTACTGGGTTCGGCCGAACCCGCTGGCTACACTCTAGCTCCGCCCGTGTACCACGAGTATTGAGATTTATTAGTTTCCCTGAGATCTAAGTATTAATTGCAAAAAATGGGTTTTCCACTGGATGTATATATGAAGTTGTGTGTTGAATCTGTTTCTGTTTCCCATATTAGAAGAATTGAAGTGTAATTTTCTTCGCATATTAGTATTGAGAAATCTACTTACTTTGGGTCCAGTGTTTGCTAAGAGTGTCTAGCTGTCTTTAGTCTGGCAAAAGAATTCTATGTCAATAAATGGAACTTCTAGTGTTAGATAACCCCTAGTTTCCTCGAAGGACGAATTATTTACTAATATTGGGATGAAATAGGTCTTAGTGAAGTGGAATAGCCAGTAGATATAAGGATTTGCATGGTCTACCCCTGACTAGTTTGGGATTGAGGATTGTTTGATTGATTATTGTTGAGAAATGCATGAATAGAAAAGTATGCTTGAATTATTTCTCCTGTAAGTATCATCAAATTATTTAGCTTTCTTTTATGGAGTTGATCACTAAGTTATCACATTGGATATATAACTTCTGCTGTTAAGTAATGCGGATACATAACTATTGAAGTTGACTATCAACCGCCATGGTGGATAGATAACTTTATGTTCTTTGATTTAAAGCACTCTGTGATGGCTGCGGGATGAAGCAGGGTGGCTTCTTGGACATGCCTCAGCTTTTACAAGTGCAAGTGATGACAAGTCTAAAGAAGTCAACGGTGGAAATGAGATTTAAAATTTCTTGTTCCATAGTACGAATTGCTGTTAAAGTTCATGGCAGATTAGAATATACGTCGCCACCAACGTGTAAATGGCGTTTTGCATCTAACGAGATAGTTTCCAATGGAGTAATATGAGGGGACTTTTGAATAGAGTAATGAATTATATTACAAATTTACAGTACATATTATGGACAGCTAAATTTGCTAAACTACCCATGGCCTTGTCAGTTTCCTCGTAGCAATTCTGTAATACGATCCTTGATAGCTGGTGAATCTTTTCAGCCCCGATTGTTAAGCCCAAGGAGTAGAGTATGTACCATACAACAGGGTACTTTGAAACTTTGGGCAGCTTCAGTTTAAATGTTGTTATATCCTACTAATTTGATGGAACATTGTTCCAAGATCTGAGTGAGAGAAGATCAAGGTTTTAGTTTGGTTCCTAATTTGGTGCCATGATGTAACAACTCATTTTGGTTTCCAGCACAACCTTTGTGCTGATGTCTTTATATATATATATGGAAAATGTTACATTATCAAAAAAGATCTGAATGAGAGAAATATAAACCGCAACTTCGGAATTTCTGGCCTCACTGTTGCCTCCAGACCAGCTTTATAAGTATCTCTATATGCTTTATCTATACATTATTAATTCCTCGAATTGACAGTATCAAGTAGATATTGCTTCATAACTCAAGTACCGACGGTTGGAAGGAAACAATACTTGACATTTGCATGGGGTGGACAGAATCAGATATGTTAAAAGAGAGAGCAACTGAAAGAATATGAGAGACAAGGTAGGCTGGCCGAACTTGATTAGCATTTAATAGCTGGCATACAATACACGGTCATGATGAACAGTGCTCCCAGTAAACCAACAACCTAATTCTATCAGCTTTCCATGTCAAAACATTTTCATCATAGCACAAGCCATTAAACTTGCAGCTTTTGCATACAATTATCAGTTTATTCAATTCCCTGCAGTTTGTGTCATCTTGCATGACACTATCCAAATGTCCATGTTGCAGATGTATTTATTGGTTTTTGTTTCTTTTCTTCAGGACCCAACATTGAGGACGTACAAAACATCCTCAATGACAACACCAGAACGACTGCCCTCAGAGGTGCCATCAACCAACCTCGAAGAATACTCAGCATTAAAGACTCTGATTCCGTTTGACCAACCAGTGCCTCTACTGCGAGGTCCCATCAGGGCTGGTTCACAAGAAGAAACAGTTGGCAGATTCATCCTCGCATTTAAAGACCCTTTCTCCTGGGCCTCTGCATACAAGGCTTGTGAATCTCAAGTCACTCAACAATGTGAATCCGGAGCTAGGATTGGTTGCTCAATTGCAGCCTCAGACAAATGTAAAACCCCTTGGTGGAAATCGATCACTGGTACTGCTTCCACTCAGGACTTTGCAGAGAGAGCAAGATGCGAAGAACGCGAAATGGAGGCTTGCCTAGAAGCAGCAAAGGGGAAATGCCATGAATTTGCAAAACAGAAGTGCTTCCCAGCATTTCGTGATGCAAGGATTGCTGTGAAAGGTTTGAGTCCCAAAGTGAACAAAAAAGAGGTATCCAGGCTAATTTCTTGGGTGAACTTAGGGGAGAAGTGTCAGATAGCTGATCTTTGGAGATTAGAGAGACGTTGGCTTGAGTTTAAGGCTCAACTTGAAGTGACTCATTGCAAAGGGAGTGATATATTAGGTTCAGATGACACAGAAATTAATGAATATTTGAGAACTAATTTTCAAAAATAGTACATTGAGTAGTTTGATTAGTAACTCAAGTTTTATCAGATGGAGCATGTTCTTGATCCATGCTTAAGAAATCTTTCTTTTGCTTCTTGTTTTCTAATTTGCCGAAGTACAATTATATACTGCCACGAATGTAGAGAAATTTGTGTCTTTGACCAAGTAACATGCGTGGCTTATTAGCTCCATGGCTTAGATTTACAACACATTAAGAGTTTGATTCGATCCTGTTGGATCATGATGTATATTCTCTAACCAACTAATTAAATACATGAACTATGTCAATATGATTACTGTGTAGTGAAGTGACAATAGATCAACAAGTTTAAATCAAGGAAAAGGTTTTGGATCTGCTTTCAGCATCAAATGGAATGAACTCTGAGAATATAAGTGAAGGAGTTCGCTTCCAGACCAAGAATGGGCTAGAACATAGAGACCATAAGTCATATTAAATCCTTAAGGACTGCACCACGCATTTGGGAGTACCAGATGAGGAAAGCATTTAGCATTTAGGTTGTCACACCTATCCTTTTCCAAGTTCAAGAATTTCCTCTTTTTCAACTCCACCACAATAGTAATCTGTACCTACTTTATGAGCATTTTCATGTTCCATTTGCATATTGCTCATATTTTGTCGTTCTAACCACCCAGAATCGTTTGTGGGTTCCTTGTAGCTATAATAGCTGAATCTTACAAACAAACAAGAAATAACAGATGCTTTGGTCATGGACTTGACAACATCCATGTATTGTCTTGCTTCTCGTGGGATTTCGCAACACTGCCGTGCAAAAATGGGATATGCACAGTTCATATACAGGAATTGGCCTTTCACTTCCCCTGAGCAGCCTAACAGAGCACCTGCGAAATTTTAATATGGCTTTTTCACCATGTTGCAACGGGAAACTTTATGTTTTAGAAGCAATATTCTCGCACCTACAGTTTGTTCGTCATTCTGTCCTCTCTGGAGATATTGACATCAACCTTTCCATTAGAACTACTGTACAATACATATAAGCAAATCTACCGATAATTTAGTACATGTAAACTGGAAATAAAATGGTTTCAAACTTATGGATAAGTTTGGTGTACAACTAACAGGGCAGTCTAATTCAGAATGGCTTCTTCAAATGCTGCAGCAGTTTATGTTTTGGATACTCCAGCTCAACGGCAGCTGCTTCCTTAACCACAAGGAGTGAGTTTCTTGTTGCCAGCACCACGGGGATTATCATCTTTCCAGTAATCCCATGCTCTTGCCTTGTCTTGAGCAGCGTCATCATCTTCTTCGTCATCTTCACCTGGCCTTGACTTTGGGCCATCCTTGTGCCATGAAGAATTTGCTTCTTCCATGAGTTTCATGTTCCTCTCTTGCCATTCGTTCATCATGTTCATCTCCGTTAGCCCAGCTTCCTCTATGCTCATCGTTGGTAATCTAGTGTTTGAAAAGAAGATGTTATGATTAAGTTCCTCGAAGCTTATTTCTTTATCTTGCTACTTAAGATCATTGGGCGTCTTAGTTATTGGTTAAAAGAAAGTACCTATAATGAGGCTGAAAAACCTGTGCTGCTATTTTTTCTCGTTCGGTTGTTGGATTCCTACCAACAAGACTTGCTGGTCCAAAAATTAACGGTTGGTGTTTATGTTCGTGTGCCTGTGAAACCGTGGCCCTTCCCTCTATGACATCTTGAGCGAAAGTAGCACAGGTGATCGGTGCTGCAGGTTTTGTGTAGTGAGCTCGAGCAGCAGCATCACGATGCCAAGTTTCTGCTTTTTTGGTGCGTTCATCAAGTACAATCTGAGAAAATTCTTTCTCCCCATCCTGCATAAGTAGTATACCATGATGCAAAAATATAAGAGACAAGAATACTAGAGTTCTGTCCTAAAATGGCACTATATAAGCCAGAAAGTTCAGAGTTGGAAAAGAACAGTGTTGCAGTAAATGTTATTTCGAGCTGAAAACGCGGATTGAACACATAAAGAACAGAGACTAACACAACATAAATACAAACAGACCCTAAGAAGAATGCCAATCAACTTAAGTTCAATAATACCTGAAGCTGCCTTTCCTTAATAGCAGATAGCATTTCTTCCTCTTTGTTCAGCATTTCAAGCAGATCAAAAGCCTGTAGGGCAGTAATTAAAGGATGGTAAAGATAAGGTAACAGGCATACAAGGAAATAAAAAGTAAATGCACTGCCAGAAACTCAGAATATGTGGGCTAACCTTACCGAGGGCCAAGGAGATGGTTGTAAGCCATGCCTGCGAATGGAAGTAGTTCCCATTAATCAGACACTTTATGGAAGTGGTGACCAAAATTTGAGTATAAAAACAATCAAAAGAAGGCAACAGCAAAATTTGCATCACAAACTGGAAATATGTATTTTAGGGGTGAATTTAACATATTAAATGATATCTAAAGGGTAAATCATGATTCCTTAGAGATATCAAATACAAAATGTGGAAGGTTACATCATGGATTTTTCAGCACATCCTATTGAGGATATTCGAATCAAAGGTTGATCTTAGATTGTTCTCACAGACAAACCCAAAAAGCAGCGACAAATGCCTATGCAAATGCAGATCCATGAATGCTGAATCAGCAAACACCAGTATATGTCATGTGCATGAGCATGAACAATATGGATGACTTGGCATAAAAGTGCAGTCGACGTGATAGAAGTTGCAACATAGAATAAAACAAAAAATATAAGGAAGAAGAAGCTCGCAACAGTGATCATGCTCATACACAGAACATAAATAGGGATGTTTACTAACCTCTCGTTCTTCTTCGCCATCATCATCCGACACATCATCTTCTCCAGTCTCAACAGGAGTAGACAACGCAGCTGCTTTAGTTGATCGCCCACGACGCTCCTTCTGCTCCTTCAAATCAAGCAGCTTTGACTCAGCAGCTCTTTGGCGTTTGAACCGAGCAATCTTTCATAAACATGATGCGCTTAGTAACTCAAATAACCCATCTAAACATGAGAATAAAAAGAAAGAAACCCTTTTTTTTAAAACAAAGAAACCTAATAGTAATCTTCACAGAACGTTAACTCCCATCTACCTTCTTAGCTCTACGATCTGCAAAAGAATTAGCTCCACCTTGTGTAGATGTCTCTATCTCCTCTTCTGGAACAAGCTCCATTGTCTCACAAAATGAAATGAATTCCTAGAGATATTGCCAAAATATAGTGCTGAGATGTCAATTCAACATCAATGCTAACCTTTTGGCATAAACATAAATGTATGGCATGTTACAGCTTACAACAATTTACCTTTAGCTTGGCTTGTGAAACCTTGAGTACTTTTATCCTATTATCTTCTGCAATTTTTTCTGTTAGCTCTGCAAGATAGTATGGCACCTGAAACGATGGAACATTAGCTTCTATATATATATATATCAAGTTTCTCTTCAATTGATAGATATCCATGCGTCATGAGTTTTCAAGGTTCACTCCTCCTTATTGACAAAGTCAATTTTTCTAGTTATTCCCCAAAATCATAGATGTGCTTGACACTACTTGATGCTAGTTACTACACATATCTAGCGTGCTCGTTACATTTTCTTTCCATGTTTGAACACCATAAAACTACCTGAAATGAGATTCAATTTCGTATAAACATCTCTAGCATGCTCAAATATCAAATTCCTTCTTTGTTTGCAATGACAAAAATCTGATAAGATGAGATGAGGGGAAAGATCTGCAGTAGCACAAATATAGCAGAACAAAATAAAGAAACCACAAATATGATGCTTGACACTAAGACATTCAAATGGTTGCTCACGATCAAAACCAATTATCGTTAGGCCTTTTATAAGGTTGCATTTAGATTGGAGAATAATTTTGTTCCAGGTTTGGTCTTGAAAAAACGATAAAATGTAGACCCTCTAGTGCAAAAAAAAAACTGTAGTTTGTCTTAATAAGAATATTTGGATGAAACAAGTCCAAATAGAGTGGATTGGAGATTGAGGGTTCACATAGCCGAACCTAACACATGAAGTATGTGACCATCTCATCTAAAAGCTTAAGCTATTAGAGAGAACAACAACAATAACTATGCCTCGATCAGTGACATGTGCCATGATATCGTCAGGGGACCCATTTCATTCCAATACTCAATTATTTGACTTCTAGGATTTACTTACCAAGAAAATGATTAAAAATTAGGAGCTTTTTGAAGCTTAAGGTTTTCTAAAACTCACACTTATACCTACAATACCTATACTACCAAAGAATGAAACAAAATAGAATAAAACGAATTCATGCACTAAATGACGACAATAACAATAATTGGATAACAATTTAGCTTTCATAACTCCACCCAAAAGTGAACACATGCACACCAGTTCATCAAGTTTTATAATAAATAGAAACAATTGCCAGAAAGGAGAATTAGTAGCTCCTTCTTTGAATTAGAATAAAAGAAATTAGGGAAGGTGAATCCCAACTTTCCCATCCAACCTCTTAGGAACCAAACAAAACTAATAAGATAAATTATCATTACAAGAGAAAATTTTACTTATGAAAACTACTTACCAGGATATATTTCAGATTAGCAGTGCTAATATCATCTTTTGTCTCATTGAGCGAGAACAATCCTAATTTAGTGACCATCTCCTCGCATTGTATTAAGAGCTCGCAACCTTTCTCGACAACATCCTAACAATCCACAACCGGCAAATACAAATTACAGGTGGACTCATAATTCGAATCAAGTATGTGCACAACCTACTAGATAGTATATACACATATATCTCTAAAATTTTTATTAATTTATATAGTCCAAGCTCGAGAGAGGAAATGCGTTCGCCTCTATGCTGATACAAATACATTAAATCCTACACATACATTATTTTGAGTCACAAAACTTGAGAGCAACTACACAGTCTAATACATATGCATATATCTCAAAAGAATCTGCCAGTTTTTATATCAATGCATATATAGCCCGCACTCGCACTAGTAAGCTGGATCCACCTCTGATACAAATACAATAAATCATGCACAAAAAACAAATTTTTTGATTCACAAAATTTGAAAGCATGTGCACAGTCTAATACATCCACATATATCTCAAAAAAATCTGATAGCTTTTATATCGATGCATATACAGCTCGAGCTCGCACCTGTGAGCTGGATTCGCCTCTGATACAAATACATTAAATCAGACACAAAATTCATTCTTTAGACACACACAGACAGTATTTGTATAGAAATATATAATTCAAGCTCGAGACAGCGTGTGCAAGTGCCATTACTGTTTGTATGCTGAATCCGCCTATAATATTACAAATACTATAAAATCATATGGAAAAAATTAACATTCTTTAAGTACTATTCCGCTATGAAAAAACAAAAATACAAACTTTTACCTGATCAACAGTGGATTCAGATGCAATTGAATGAATTTTTCGAGCCTGCTCGAATAAAGCTGGCAGCGACATCTCTTGCATCTTCAGTTCCCCCATTTCTGGGTTTATTAGCTTCCAAACCGCAATAAGATGTGTGCGATAGGATTCTGGAACATGAAAGTGCTGCTTCGTATGTTGTTTTGATGTGAATTCCGATTTAGGATATCGAGAGATGGATGCAACAAAATCGCGTATATTATATGCGATTTATAAGTCGCTTCTGAAATTAAGTCACATTCTGAAATCAGGATTTATAAGTCGCTTCTGAAATTAAGTCACATTCTGAAATCAGGATTTATAAGTCGCGTCTGAAATTGCGATTTACAAGTTTTTTATTCGTGTTCCGTGATTTATAAGTCACATTCCACTATTGCTATTGCAATTTAAATCTAATTAATTGTGATTTATAAGTCTGCATTTTGAAGTTGCATTGTTAGTCGCATTTTTTTGGATTTACTGAATTTATAAGGATCGCATTTAGTGTCACGAGTTATAGCATGCACAAATAGCGTCACGTTTAATGATTGCGATTATAAATTGCATTTAGTTATTGCGATTTATAAGTCGTATTTGACAATCGTAATTTATAAGACACATTCAATTAGGCGATTTATAAGTCGCGATTTGTAACTCACATTCCGTAACTTATATAGCTATGTAGTTTATCATAATACTAAGTTCTAACTTTTGGTAGAAGCTTAATATAAATATTTTGATAGTTAAATGTGATAGTCTTAAGGTGTGTTTGGTATGAAAGAAAATATTTTTCAAATTTTCAATGTTTGGTTAGCTTAAGTGTTGTTGGAAAATATTTTACTCATTAACTCATTTTCCCTATCAAGATAATGGAAAATATTTTTCAAAACTCTTTTTCAACCTTCCCTACCCAATTCTTATCGCCACCAACCCGCCCCTATACCCCTACCTACCTACCCCACCACACCCCCTCACACCCGCTCTAAATAAAAAATATTATTAATAGTACATTCTTTTCATGTTATAGATAGAATTTCTTTTTCATTTCAACAAATAAGTATTTTCTTTTCATGATATAAAAAGTAATTCTTTTATTTTAACAAAAAAATACTTTCTTTTCATGATATAGAAAAAATAATTTCTTTCATTTTAACAAAATGACGCAGCAAAAAGTATTTTCTTTCATTTCAAAAAAAAAAAAATCATGATGCAGAAAAAGTATTTTCTTTCATTTCAACAAAATAAGTATTTTCTTTTCATGATGTAGAAAAAGTATTTTCTTTCATTTCAACAAAATGAGTATTTTCTTTTCATGATATAGAAAAAAGTATTTTTTTTATTTTAATAAAATGAGTACTTTGTTTTCATGTTGTATAAAGAGTACTTTTCTTTTCAACCCAAAAAATAGTATTTTCTTTTTAATTACGGAGCACAAATTTTAACGTTGTTTTTGTGTAAAAAAAGTAAAGCAACACATTAGTTCATTTGGGTTTATGTGAATTTTTAGAAGAATAATTAAATTATTGAAGAAGATAAAGTCCTTAAAATGTTGTGTATTTGTTGGGGGTGGGGGGGGGGGGGGGGGGAAGCATAAGGACTTCGGGGAGGAGAGTGTCACGATCCAAAACTCACTATAGGTCGTGATGGCGTCCAACGCCGCCTTTAGGTAAACTAATGGTGAACTATCAAGTTAATTATTTATTTTATTACTTTCGAAATCATGGATCTTATTAAGTAAGGAAATTTACGCCTTTAAAATCACAGATACATACATAATTAGTAATGCATAAAAGTAAAAGGTGATAATAATATGCAAACGCGTAATCATCAACTAGAATATCCCAACCCCCGGTGTCACAAATGCATGAGCATTTATTAAGGAGTACAATAATAATACAGTATCTGTCTCGAATGTAAACAAGATAGGATAAAGTAAATAGTACGATGGAGACTTGGTGGGATGCGATACGTAGCTTGGAATGCAGCTCACTATAAAGTCTCCTCAGTAGCTGCGCCAACGTGCCAATATGACCACCAAATAAAACTGTGAGATCCTGAACATTTAGTGCAAAAGTGTAGCATGAGTACATAAATCAACGCGTATCCAGTAAGTATCTAGTATAACCCCCGAGAATTAGTGACGAGTGGTCGGCATCGTCACTTACTAGAGGTCCAATAAAGCAGTACGATAAATCCTAAACAAATATGAAACACAACAACAGTAGTGATGTAAAAACTATAACTAACATAATCTTTCAAATTTTATTTTAACGATATAAATTTCTCAATCTCGTATCCTATCTCAACAACTCGAAAAATATCAAGTGCCAATATCAAATGGATAAGGAATACCATATAAAATGCCAGGCATCAGTAAAAGGATCTGATAATCTTGTGAATATTCGGACTGCTAACGATATAATGCACGATTATGTCGAGATCGTACGACCCGGTCCATAGTGGTGTGTACACTGCCGAGGGTCGACCGGCACGAATCGGAGATGCATCTCAATATACCGCCGAGGCGTTCGGCCTATTCCACAAGAAAAAAGGAACTTATAGAATTATGAGACACGTGCTTACAATACATGTATAGGGGCATAAAGTGAATATAACCTTTACCGCTTCTCAAATAATTTGCCAACAACTCAAGATGATAAGGCTCGCTTAATATATATTCGTAAATCGATTCCAATTATATTTTCAATTATTTAAGCTAGCAAATGGAGTTCAAATTATTCAAATATTACATGATGCAATTCTGAGTCTACCCGGATATAAACATGCTTTAGCTATGTACGAACTCTCGTCGCCTCGGGCGTACGTAGCACACACAACTAGTAGCACATAACAATTACATTACCTAGGGGTAATTTTCCCCTCACAAGATTAGCCATGAGACTTGCCTTGCTCTAAAGTTCCATACCCGGCTCCAATGCATCTCTAACACCTCAAACCGATGCCTATCGATCCGAAATTGGTCAAGCAATTAGGAAAACCACTAAATACATAGTTCAACATCATAATTAATTAATTCATAACAATTCTCAACTCTGCTTGAAAAGTCAATAAAGTCAACCCTCGAGCCCACATATCCGGATTCCGAAAATTTCCGAAGATGAACATTACCCATTACACCAAGAACTCAAACATATAATTTATTCTTAATTCTATTTCCAAAATGGTGGTCCAAAACCAAAATTACCAATTTATAGTTTTTTTCCAAATCTCACATTTTCTATAATTTTCATGTTTAAATCCATACGTAACTCATGCATTTTATCTTATAACAAGTGGGAATAGCTTACCTCATAATATATGTTGAAAATCCTCATTCCAAGGACTCCAAAAATCGCTCAACCAAGAGAAAATGAGAGAAAGTGAGCCAAAACTCGTACTTAACAAATCATTATGCCCATCGATATTCGCACATGCGGCCAAACAGTCGCACCTGCGGAACAATTCATCGCAGGTGCAGTATCCTCTAAGGCCAGCCAGACCCGCTCATGCGGAAAAAGTGTTCGCTTATGCGAGCCTTCGCTAGCTTGCCAAGCTCTGCTTATGCGGAAGATTTGGTCGCACATGCGTTTAAGCCTCTGCATATGCGGAAGGCCATGCCTCTTCACCTTTCGCTTCTACGCTCCATTTCCCGCATCTGCGAGCTCGCATGTGCGGTGAATTCCTCACACTTCCGCACTAAACCAGCCTTAATCTCATCTGCTTCAGCTACTCTTAGCCGCTCCTGCGGTCTCACACCTGCGGCCAAAACCTCGTAGGTGCGATCACACTAGAAGCCTTATGCTTCAACAATTCTTTAAGTCCAAACTCGATCCGATTCCAATCCGATTCGCACCTGAGGCCCCTGGGATCCCGTCCAACCATACTGACGCATCTTAAAATATGATACGAACTTAGTCGAAACCTCAAATCATGTCAAACAACATCAAAGCTATGAATCGACGATCGAAACCTTTTTTTAAACTTTCAAATTTTTAAATTTCGCCGAGCGCGTCCAAATTATACTTAAACATCACGGAATGACGCCAAACTTTACGTGCAAGTCATAAATTACAATACGAACTTATTCCGAGGCTCGAAATCTCAAACGGATATCGATAACGCCAAAGTCCACTTCAAATTGCCAGCTTTCCATATTAAGCGCCGAAATGCTCCCGGACCACCCGACACTCAACCCGAACACACGCCCGAGTCCGAAATTATCATACGAACCTATTGGAACCTTCAAATCCCGATTTCGATGTCGTTTACTCAAAAGTCGAACCTTAATTAACTCTTCTAACTTAAAGCTTCCAAATTGAGAATTTTACATCCGAATCAACTTAGAACTTCCCGAAATTCAATTCCGACCACACATACAAGTCATGACACATGAAGTGAAGCTAGTGAAGGCCACAAACCACCGAATGACGAGTTAGAGCTCAAAACGACCGATCGGATCGTTACAGAGAGTAGCATACAAAAATATTTTTTACTCTCTGACCAAACACTAAAAAATATTTTATGAAAAAAGGTTTTCCACTCACCAATAAAACAAGGAAAAATAAGTGATAAAACTATTTATTTTTCATGAAAATATTTTATAGAAAAATATTTTCCTTCTTACCAAACACACCCTTAATATAAATCTTTTCTCCTTTCATATATATATATATATATATATATATATATATATATATATAAGGGGATCAAAAGTTTGTAGTTTCGTGATCCTCGATTAAAATTCAATTGAATATAGAAATCGAATTAAAATAGTTCATACAAAAATATGCATTATACTCCACTGACAAAGTCATTTTCCTTGGGCCCACTTCTTTCCCCAACCCCGGATGAAGAAATACTCATTTAAGAAACTAATTACTCTTATTTCCTCCCATTTCAGAATTGAAAAAGAGAAAACAAATAAGCCAAAAAAAAGAATGAATACGCGCCTCTCTCTATGCATCAAAGTACGTTTCATATCAATTTTCACCCAAAACTCCCTTACACTTTTGGTATTTCTTTGGGTATAATTTCTTCATCAAACCCTAGCATAAAATTCCCCTGCACTTCACTCAAACTCAATTTTGTTCCTTTTTTCATTTTTGCTGAGTTGTTTCGAACTCAGTTTATTTACTATCTCTATTTGCATGGATAGTAAAGAATTGCCAGTAGTAGCTGCTCAAAAACCAGCAGCGAAAAACAGAGTTTGAAGAGGGAAGAATAGAGGGAGAAGAGGAAATGGGGGATGAGAGTGGTGGGTTGAGTGCTAATAATAACAAAGGAACTGGACATGAAGATGAGGGTAACTCCTCCCCTTTCCCTGACAAGGTGGATTTTTTTACGTATTTTCAATTTCATTGCTCTTTTTTTCCGGAGTCATAATTTTTATCAAGGGTGTCAAAATATATAAAAGTAAACATACCATAAATTTTAGAAGAGTCAACACATAGTATATATACATACTACAGTATAATTTTTTTTACCTCTACACAGTGTATTTTTGTTGCGAAAACACCCCTTCATGTAAGGTGGCTCCGCCACTGTCCCCCCCCCCCCCCCAATTTTATACATGCTTGCATTAACTATAGTGTTTGAGCCAACTTGCCTACTAACAGAGGCGGACCCAAAAGTTTTACGGGACGGGCACATTATTCTGCTCAACCAGTGCCCCCTAAATGATTTTAGTGTTCAGGGTGCCAACTGCTTTAAATTAACCATTTTCAAAGTATATACGTATATATATACATACAGGATTTCGGCCGAAGTTTACGGGGTCCGGTGACCCCTCACCCATACATATGGGTCCGCCTCTGCCTACTAAACTAACAACCATAGGTACACTGTAAAATTCTTTTGCTTTTTTCATACGCATCAAAACGTACACATGCTCGTATTTAGGTATTATTATTATTAAACTATTTCATTTGTACCTGCTAACTTCCACCAACTAAGGTATGTATAACTCTGCCCGCTAAGGCTTAGTCATGATAAGAAATCACCTAGCATTTTTTGTATATGCTAGGATTTGAACCTTCCATATATGTGATATCTACTAGTAGTTGAGAATATGTTTTAGTCTTAGAGAAATCCTAATATTATTTTTATTTTTACTATTATTTATATGTGTTTAACTTATTTTTACTTTTGTTTTATTTGATATTGATGATAACATGAGTTGAGCTTAAATGGAGATGTGATAATTCATATAGCTGACCCGACTTGTTTGGGACGAAGACATTGTTGTTGTTGTTGTTGTTGTTGCTGGGATTAGACCTTGATCTCCAAAGTTTTCACTCACTTCGTTGACCGCTTTGCTACACACTTTGGTGCAAATTATTCTTAACGTTGTGGTCTGTGATATAGCCTGTCAAAAATTTAATAATCTTATCAATACAAATTAATTAATTATTCCTCATTCCATAATTAGCCGGGGTCAACTAATGAATCATTTATATCCGCTCTGCTTATTAGGGACATTCTATTGGATTCAATGTTTAGAGGGTTCATTTAAGCTTGACTTTTTTATGATAGCGGTCAACCTATTGTAACCCTCCTATATGTGAATCTCAAATAGCCCGATTAATTATTTTATTGAGTATTCTCTTTTATATGATTAAATGTTTTATGTCATTCTCGTATGGCCTGTTCTGATTATAATAGTCACTTTAGATTAGTTACAAGCCTGTGATTCCAGGCCTGGATTAAGTGGATACCTGTATTGGTAGCTCATTATTTGGGGCGGCGATTCCAGTTAGTTTTGTGATTATGATAAACTAAAGGGGTCGAAGATACTAGCATCATATTTTTATGAAAGGCACTTATGAATTGAATTGCTTGCACTTACTTTGTGTTTCTGGTTGGATTTGACTTTCAGGTGCAAGTAGGAGGGTCGCCAGTTTATAAGGTTGAAGGGAATTTAGGTAAAGGTGGTTTTGGTCATGTATTTTTGGGTCGTCGTCTTACTAGTGGAAATGAACGTTCAATTGGTCAAGGGGCTGTGGAGGTATGCACTTGTTTTCTCCTTTTCCCTCTCAGTTTTCATGCTAGATAATTTGTTCTCCTCAAGTAATAGAAGGGTTTAACACTCACTGATTTATCCTTTTTTTCAGGTTGCACTGAAATTTGAGCATACAAATAGCAAAGGCTGTAACCATGGTCCTCCATACGAGTGGCAAGTTTACAAGTACGGATATGGATCTCTTTTGAAGTGAATGGGTGCTCATGTTGGAATATGATTTTGACTGGACTAAACTTGTTTTGTGAGCAGTACTCTTGGAGGCAGCCATGGGGTGCCTAGGGTGCATTATAAAGGGATAAAAGGAGACTATTATGTAATGGTACGTGTAGTAAAGTTATGCATTTTCCCACTATATGTGTAGTAGAGTATGCTTTTTCCATTTATATTAATTGACATAACCATTAAGATTGGCAAACTACAACTTTAAAAGGTTTAGTTGGCTTGAGTCAGAAAGTCAAACTAACTGTTGACGGTTACAAGTCATGGAAGGTTTCTGCGGTGAAATGTTGAACAAGAGGGGAGTTCTTTTGAATTATGACCTTCTGCATGGGAGGTTGATGTAATTGGCCCATATTATTTTTATTTCATTGGAGGCCTTCAGGTGCTCGTTTTTACTGAGGGTTCTTTTCACTAGTGACTAGTAAAGACTGATTTCTTAAACTGTGATTGGGTGGTTTCTTTGCTATGTGAGGGCATAGTCTCTTGGAGTCGACTGGTTCCTTTCTTCTTTCTCTTTTAATAAATATTTTTGACTAAGATATTCGATGTGGATTGAGCCTTCGGTTTGCCTGCAGTGAGTGCTGCTACTGCGATTATTTTGAATAAAATGGATACTGGTTTATGTATTATTTGTTTTGGGTTCATGTAAGGATGCCCCTATTGACCTCATTAGTTATATGCAGGTTATGGACATTCTAGGGCCTAGCTTATGGGATGTGTGGGATTCCTCTGGGCAGGCGTAAGTAGCTAATGCTTATTTGCTCAGTAGCCTTTATTTTTCCTCCAATATCATGCATGTCATTCATCCTGCTGTTATTCGTACTTGTTGCAATTACCTTTTCTTTTTCTGTCGTTCTCTAGCCGAGGGTCTATCGGAAACAACCTCTCTGCCCTTCCAGGGGTAGGGGTAAGGCTGCGTACATCTTACCCTCCCCAGACCCCACTTGTGGGAAACTACTGGGTTTGTTGTTGTTGTTGGTGTTGTTATCATGCATGTCATTAGCTTTTCTTTGTATAGCGAATATTCAGATGTAAAGTTGGACTTCAAGCAGTAGAATATAAGAGCCTCGCTTAGCTTTTCTACAATTGCACGATGTCTTCAGAAATGGTGGCATGTATTGCAGTTGAGTCTTTGTCAATTTTGGAAAAACTGCATGCTAAAGGGTATAAGATGCTCCCTCCTTTATTTATGTCCATCTAGTTGTCCAGCTGTTGGTTTCATATTTTATGTTACTGACTTTTGAACTTTACTGCTGGATCCAAGTATTTTTTCTTGAATTCTTTCTAGTGATTGTTGTTCTTGACCTCAGTTACATTCATGGAGATGTAAAGCCAGAGAACTTTTTGCTTGGTCAGCCATCAACACCGCAGGAGAAGAAGTTGTTCCTTGTTGACTTGGGACTAGGTAAAAGAATTTAATTTACTGTGATATCTTAACAACTGTAGATTCAGTATTCCATGTAATACTTTTCGAACAACCAAATTACAGCAACAAAGTGGAGAGACAATGCGAAAGGTCTGCATGTGGTATATGATCAGAGACCTGACATGTTTAGGTAAGTTATATGTGGTGTTATCCTTGGGCATAATTGTGATCCCTGCCGCTCATTCTGTTTATCAACTTTCTGTGAATGAATTTCTAGGGGGACTGTTCGGTATGCAAGTGCGCATGCGCACTTGGGAAGGACTGCCAGTAGAAGAGATGATCTGGAATCACTTGCATATTCACTCATTTTTCTTCACCGAGGCAGGTTGCCATGGCAAGGATTTCAGGTATCTGCACCAGCTTTTCTCGAGTCGTATGAACTGCATGCAAGTTGTTCCACTCAACTTCCAGCTCATCCTATTTTCCCAAGTTTATCTTCTGACTATCTTAGGGCGATAACAAATCGTTTTTGGACTGCAAAAAGAAGATGGAAACATCTCCGGAAACGCTTTGCTGCTTCTGTCCAGCGCCTCTGAGAGAGTTTCTCGATATAGTAATAAATATGAAATTTGATGAAGAGCCTAATTATTCGAAGTTAATCTCTTTATTTGGGAGCTTACTTGGACCTGATCCTGCTATAAGACCAATTAACACTGAGTTGGCCCAAAAGGTGGTATTTTACATGCGACCAACTTTGCTTATTTATTTTTGCTTACATTATTGTAACTATATATGACCTTATCATGTTATCATTATAGATTATTCAAGTTGGCCAAAAGCGAGGGAGATTAAATCTAGAGGAGGAAGAAGAGCAGCCTAGAAAGAAGGTTCACATGGGAGTTCCTGCAACACAGTGAATTTCGATTTACAATGCCAGAAAGCCCATGAAACAGAGGTGGAAATTTCATTTCATATATTAAATGAGTATCATGGTCAACTAGGATTCATCTAGCCGACCCGAACTTGTTTGGGATTGAGGCCTAGTTGTTGTATTATGTATTTTTTCCATGCAAAGCAATTGAATTGTGGTTTATGTGCTGCACTCACACGATTATTCGGTGGATACTATATTTTTGTTCTGTTAGTGGTTATTACCTTTTACTATTTAAAATAAATTGTATGTTCCATTGGTGGTAAAATGTTCAATTGCGCTTCTTTGAGAAATTTTCTTGATTTCCTTTTTCCCGCAAATTGTGGGTAGGGTGGGTTGTCATTTGTCAAGCCTCATGGGTGATGTAGAATAAAAACGTTTTGGGATTTTGCTATTGCTAGTTTTATTTAGGCTGATGATGCTGTGATGAAGGAGACACTTCGTGTTCTGAATTAAGACTTCAATTAGGGCATTGCTTTTGGATTTGCAGATTAGATGATAATGCATTTTTTTGGTAACTAAATTATTTTATTAATCACCAAGAGAGAATTACAAAACTTTAGCTGAACACATCTCAGTCTACTGCTACCTGTAAACAATCACATAACCTTACACTAATTCTACTACTATCTGCCTTTATGAGACTAATTTAAGAAGCCTACCTCCTAGGGAGAGTTTCTTCCTAATCCCATATCTATATACAATTGGAAACCCTATGTCAACAGAAACTCTATCATCAGTTAATCTAAAAGTGTAACCTCTGCAACAATCCTCTAATTACAGCATTAGCTCTAACATTACTTATACAAGCTATCTCCCCTGCTAGGCTTTCAACAGTCCTCTCCTCATTCTCAAAAACTCTAGCATTTCTTTCACACCAAATGGAAGGCACGCTTTCAGCATATATCATCCTAAGCAGGTGTGCTTGTTTGGTCCTCCCTTTGGCTTTGATCAGTATCCAGTGCAACTGTTGTGACCAGGTATAGGATGGGTTATGATCCCGCTGAAGCCAATGCATTAGTCTTCCCCATAATCTTCTTGCATACATACATTTAGTAAATAAATGTGGATGATATTGCATATTGTTTCAACAAGTCGTTTGATTCTGTTTTGTTATTTGGAAAAATCATTGAGACTTTGATACATGAGTTTTTCTGTACTTGGAACTGAAATTTTACATTCTTCAGGTTCTCTGGTTTAAATGTAGTTATTCAGCGGAGATGCGACTAGGAATACAATTTGTCTTTACTTTTTTTTACATCCTGCTCTTGTCTCTGGCCATATATGTTAAGTAATTGAGGCAGATTTCTATTAGTTCAGAGTTTATATTTTCTATGTCACTGGATTCTTGGGTGGTTTGTGCTGTGTAAAGTCGTAGGATGGTTTTCTATTTCAGAAATTAAGTTAGTTTTATTAGGAAATTTGGTAGATTCTCCACAATCATGGAACCACTATTGCTTTTGGTGTCAATTATCCAGGAGTTCTGTTATTGACTTGCAAGAACTTGTATAAACCTAGATAATTTAGTTGGTGTTTCGGGGCTCAATCTTTTTCCACCCGTGATTGAGTGTAATATTTTGAGAATGTCTTCTTCCTCTATCTGTTCTTGCCTTGTTGTGATGACTTTCATTCAGCTTTTATGTGGAGTACCACGCCTTCTCATCTTAAGATCTACTTTGCAGAAAGTATCTCCGTGATATTTTTTGTTTACATAGCTTTTGGAAAAAGATAGGGGAGTTTGTCTTTTTGATTCGTTTAGGAATGTCTTTCTATGGTCGTTGCGGAGAAGCTTGATGATTTTCTGCTGCATTTGTTGGTACATAAACTGGAGTAATATAGCTAATTTTGCTACTTTTATCTACGA